>NW_027664150.1:0-14384 GCF_963264785.1 Psittacula echo | reverse complement strand
CCAGCCAGGGTGCACCCCACCACACATTTGTTAAGTGGATATATCTGTTCTCACCTACATCAAAGGCAATATGCAGGGCAGCAGAGGGATTTAGAGACACTTAATAACTGTAAAATGGTGACAATACAGGAATGGTGCTAGGAAAGAACAAAGTATTACTTTGGCAAGTGAATAATTTGTGCCCCAAAGCCATTGTGAGCTGGAAATGACCTCTTGTGTCAGCTTAGCTGTCTCTGTCCACTGGGCTCTAAATACCATGCAAATAAATAAAGAAATGACAAGTAGAGTCTTAAATTTCAGAAAATTCTGACTCCTTTTCCCATGGAAGTGAATTGTATGGTTTAATCACTACTTGAACAAAGGCAACACGTCCTTCTACCAACTCCAACAACTCTCAGTTAGCTCTAATGATGGCATTTAGAGACTGTGCAGAACAGCAACTCATTCATCTTCAATCATTATTTTGAGTACCTCTGCTACATTTTCTCTCAATCTCTTCCTCTTAAGTATAAACCCTCCAGTGTTCAGCATAAGAAGTGTTCTTTCAGAAGGCAGCACAGATGCAATGCAGTCTGCATGGATGTGGCTGTGACACTGGTCCCCCAACAGAAAGCACCACGTCATGAAGAGAAGTCAAGTTGTTGCTCCTGTCTCTGAAGGAAATAACTAACTCACTGTCATGTCTCTAGCAAAAACTGAAGGGACTGTGATTTGAGGAGTGGATTTCTGAGTACCTTCCCTTGCCAGTACACAGTATTTCTGTCTTTCTTTTTTATTAACAGCAACTAAATGAACCTCAAAAATTATCTGGACTGAATGACAACAAATCAAACTAAAATTAGTAACAGCATACTCGTTGCCTAGGGCAGTGCTGAACTGATGGCTGATGTGATGGTGACAGACAAATCCTTATTCCCATTCTAAATTCTGTCTACTAAATAAATAAGTAATGCCATCAATAGAATTTCCAGCAATTGCATTCACCTCCTACAACTTTTACACTATTATTGTATTGCCTTTGACTAACTCTACAGCATAGTTCAGTACCTGGGTTGACTCAGAAATAGTAGCAGACAATAAACTCATGACAAGAGAGACTGAATCAGTTAGTTTGAAGTATTTGATCGGCAATATCTTACACCAGTACTTAGTAGAGATCTAGTACTTGTACTTGTGCCTGTCTTTTATTCTTCTATGTCAACCTTTTGCAGTGTGAAAACACTTTCTGGATATTTCTCCTGTATCGCCTTGTTTCTCTCCTGTTTTTATCACATCAGCCTTGATAACAAAGAGAAAAAAATGTATTTGAATAGCAACCTATCTCTACAGAAAGACAAGCAATGAGCAAAACGTAACAAGTTACATTAGAAATAGCTAGAATACCTGAAATAAAAATATGCCTGGGTATAGACAAAATTACCTTAACATTTCAAACTCATTAGGCAGATAAACTGAGTTGTCCTATTTGGATATCTTTGATGGAGTTCTCTGTGACTGATACCTTATTTTCTCTTCATGTTAACAAGAAATCCAAGGGTATTTTTTATGAGAACAGGGTTGAATCTGAAGTGTTGGAACACAATATGCTTCTTCCATTAACATGAAAAATGCTGCTTGCCACTTGACAAGTGTCTGTGCTGCAGACTGGCTTCAATACTGCTTCCAAATCATCCCCCCTTGTCCCAGAATGAAAAGCACTATATATTATATGACTTGCTGTTAGTACTTCATATTTCTAGCAACTTTGTGAGTATTTATCCATTTAGCTTCCCCTTCTTTGGCACTTCTGCTTTTCTATGGTCTTACGCTTGCTGGTGCCAATATTGTTCATCCAGGGAATTGCTCACCGAGGAGCAGAAGGGAGCTGAGAGCAAGTCCCACAACTTAGCTGT
This sequence comes from Psittacula echo, assembly GCF_963264785.1. Lineage (NCBI taxonomy): Eukaryota > Metazoa > Chordata > Aves > Psittaciformes > Psittacidae > Psittacula > Psittacula echo. Next base: position 12,492 of record NW_027664150.1, on the reverse strand, counting down.
GTTCCCCTTGTTCAACATCCATCAGGATGCAGTGTTGGGATCCATCCCTGGATATATTCACCTTTAAGATTACCCTCATATAATTAGGCTACAGTATGGTCCCACTGGGGCATTTACTGAGTATAGACTGCCCCCCTGAGCTCCTTTCTACAGCTGGTGCTTCCTAGTGAGGTTCTCTGAAACACTAGAATGGCATCTGGAGGCTCCAAGGTGTTGCAGAACTTCTCTCAGACACCGAGTTTAGCACACGACCTGTGAAAAAGAAATAGATAGACAGAATCAAATCTTCCAGAAAGTAATTTAAACCCAGCACATGCTTCATAGCACACTTAAAATTAGTCTGATTTCCACACAGCTATGCAGCCAAACTCACTCTCTCCTGCAATTCTCCATACAATTCTCCTGTCCTCCTACGTTTGCATGGTCCTCTATGATGGAAATGCAAGGAGCTCTTACTTTCTAGTTCAACTGTCCCAGTGAGCCTGACCAAGTGGTCACTGTGGTGCTTGCATAGCAACTTGACACTGGCTTGGCTTTTTTACCTTTTGCCCAGGCCTGCCCTCCAGTGCAGCCATCCAGCAAGGTACATCTGAGACATATATTCATAACATCTACAGCACCAGAAAGAATTCATCAACTACACATAGACTTATTTCCCAGACTATCAAGATTTTCAGAAAAGCCCAAAAAGCTCCAGGGTCTTCAGCTCCTGATGCCACAGTGAGGGTTATTGAAAGGAATCTGGCTGGTGTCCAGAAATTTTTGAGTGCATGAGGCTTGGCAAAATCAGTTTACAACATTAAAAACACTCATGGGGAGATCACACCAGGCTATAACTAGGCTGCATGGTATTAGAGAATTTAGTGGCAGTATTAACCTCACCATAAAACCATGAAGGTCTTCATCTAGACTTAGTTTTAGCAGAGTTATAAAGTTGTAATTCCATTTCACAGTGGATAGAAATATTTGGTTTAGGCCACGGAAGTCCTCAGCTGGATTAGAGGCCAAGGTGGTGCTAGAGGTCTAGAATCAGTTATATGTATACATACATACACACACATACCTCTTCTGCATCACTTTGCACAGGTGTTCTGGATCATTTATTGTGCAATGACCCTGAAGAAAATCCATAAGAGGACCAAGAAATTTGTAACAATGAAATACTAAAGCCACAAAAGCATGTACCTTCTGAGAGGTAAGGGGGAGAAGATAGCCAATGGGTAAATCATTGATTCAATTTATTTGGAGAGTGCATGGAAAGTACATTTAAAAATTATGCTGTAGAAGACATCTTTCACCCTGAACCCCCCTACTTGCGCCCTGAATTTTGAGATAAAGGAATACTTCCGGATGCAGAGTTCAGTTCCTAGCTGGATACAGAGCTGATGTTTTCTACTGTTACGAATATCTTCATCACATTCTTGTGCAGCATGAGCTTGACTATACCTGTATATGTATCTGCTTGGCGTTGTAAAAAAGTAATTTTGGGGTTTTGTTTGTTTAATGAAAGGGAGATCAAAGGGTGCTAAAAACAATGAAATTAACAAAAATAAGATTAATGCGGAGACCAGTCTGAAGTTACTATTCCAAAAGACACACAAAGATGCCCATATGTTTCAATATGGAATATTTTTTTTCCCAGACAATGACATATTAAATAACACAGATTTTGTAAACCTTCATGCTATTAAACTGCTTAATGCCAGAAAGTCAAGTTGATAAGGCACTTTTACTGTACCTTCACACCATTCTACAAACATAGCCAGATGGATTAAGGTGAGAGAATAAAATCACACTATGAAGATATCATCACTGTGATTCATGCATCAGTCTCCCCAGAAATGAGGAGTTTGGAGGAGACAATTATCCTTGAAGCACCATCTTGGCACTTCCTCAGGAATACTCTTGTTGAAGAAAGTCATAAGTGAGAAGTACCAAAGGCCTGAAGTAGCATCGGGATGATAAATGGATTATCGCTTCTCCAAGCATGGTCCTTGCTTGTGGACCCTGGGTGTTTTCAAGCACATCCAGATTGCCCTCTCTGTTCAGGAAACCTGTGGATAAAATTCACATTGTTTTGTCCTTTTCCTTGTAGAAGAAATTGGTTCAGCTTACCAGTTTCCACATTCTACACTTGGAAAAGGAAAGCAACACTGAACTTTTCTAGCTTTTATGCCACTACTGACAAATGGCAATCCAAATGAGGAGTTTTACACATCGTAACTGAGGGGTGATGAGGCATTAATGGCCATTTATGCATTTAAGAAGCACAGGTTACATGGGCAGGCAAATAAAATACTTAAATAAGTATTTAGACATAGAAGTTTTCAAAACTGTGACTTTATCTTGGCCAAACCCAGAAATGAACTGCAATTGTATTAGTATTTAGGATGGTTGTATTAGTATAAAGGATATTTAAGATGAACTTCAAAAGATGTCTTTGTCTGTTGCTGAAATAAAAGGGTCTTTCCTGTATTTGTGTTAGATTTCGTTACAATGTATAGTTACCTCTCTGTAACAGATCTCTTAGAAGGGAGAAAGAGCTATTGTCAGATTAACTAGAGCCATATGTTTGTAGCATAAATCCATATAATGAAGAGAGCCATGTACATGGGAAAGTGAATAGATGCCCTGAAGAAGAAATGGAGAGTAAGTGAAGAGCTGCTGGCTAGAAATCCAGGAACTTTTACTAGCTGAAGTATTACTCTATTTCACAACAGAGATTTTGAGCTTGCATTTGGGCAGAAGCAGGCTCAGCATCATGCTTTTGGGTCTGGATCAGGCAAAACAATAGTCCATAGCAATAGGCTACTTCATGGCAGTTTTAATCTGTAGGCTTGCACATGCTATCAGGAAAGCTTGTGCATTGTACAGGTTGTGTGTCAGGTCTGCGCATTTCAGAAGGCTCTGATGGGAAACTGAGCATGACCAACATTCCCACAAGAACAACTGGACAAAAATGGTGCTGGGACGGCTGCAGTGCACAGCTCAGAGCCCTTCTTTTTAGGGTAGAGTACATTTTACAGTGAAATTCCACAAACAGGCTTGTCCTGAGAACTGCTGAGCCTCCAAAGCAAGCTTTGGGTTCAGGCACTGCTCCTTGTCTAAACCAGGCTAATTATCAAGTCTTCTTCTTCCCATTAACTTGTGAAGAAAATTACCCTTCTGAGTTTGAATGGCAGAACAGCATTAAGAGTATGCACCTTTTTTTTTCTTAAATCAACCAAACAGAAAATTCACAATGAGGATGATCTTGTAATTACACACATGTCGGAACAGAGAGCTTGATAGTTTGCTCAGATTTCTTTGAACGTTTCTTCAGAAGAATTTGGGAGGAGAGAGGGAGGGATGAGTTTATTGTAAATCAACTTTGGCATGAAACTTTTGTAAAAAGGTGCCCAACATGCATTACATTCTTTGTTCTGTGTTTTTCCTACATATAAAGCCTTGACAACCTGCTAGTCTATGATTGATGCACTTATTTCTTCTAAAGTATCACTAACCAAGCATATCATTTTTATACAGTAAGTGTGTATTAAATTTACTACAGTTTGACTGCTAAGCAGGCTCAATAGTAAAACAAATACATACTGTTGCAGTGCACTGTTCAAGGGGACCAACTGGAAACCTTGAAATGCTTTTCATTCACCTTCCCTTTGCTTTTAATGGCAATGAAATCACAGCAGGGGCACACACTAAATATCCATATTTTTATAAAAGTTGTAGTGTCATTGGGTGCAGTCTGCCACTACTGCAGACTTTGTACAATGTTAATAGGGATATTACGATTCATATATTCTTGCACAATAAGACAGAATGACATATCAGGTTTGCAGGCTCTCCTGACAAGGTATGAGGTATTTATCTGGGTTTGTATACCATACTCTTATCAGCCTAGTATCTGAACAACTATTGACATCATTATCATTCATGTATTCATAAAATGTGTAGGGGTCTTCCAGTTACATTCTACAAAGTATGGAGTTGCTCCTTCACACTGTGAAAGAAAATATAAACTAAAGAAAAAGAATTCAAACTCCTGTTGGCTTAGTATTGGATCCATGGCACTCCCGGACCGGGCGGGAGGATAATGGATCTGCGAGAATGCATGTATGTTTATGATGTACGAGGCATTTCAGCTGACATTGAATCAGGTCAGTGGGTCCATTGGAGAGGATGCAATGTCAATGGAACTGTTATGTGTTATTGATGTCAGTCACAGAATAGATAAAAACATTAGCAAAATAGCTTCCATTGCCATTTCATTTTTTCCCTCGAATGACAAAAGGCACCAGTCCATATTAAACACAAGAAGCCTCCAATGTTTCTGAATCTCAAACAGTACAGTTTGGAGTTGGAGCAAATCTAGGAAATTAGAGACTACTGCTGAAACAGTATTTTCACATGGAACAAAATGGCTTAACTTGATTCATATACATTTTCAATTGTGGAATAGTTTTGCCTGCAAAAGAAACATGCTCACTCAAGGTCCTCTTCTGCAAGTTGTTAGGCGTATGAGTCCTTTTACTCACTCTACATTTTTGCTTATCTCTATGTTATGTATCACTATACCAATGAATTTTAAAGGACTAATTTTTATTTACATTTAAAGCAACTTTAAACTGTCTGGTCTGTAACATTAAAGCACATATTAGCACTTCTTCTCACTGTCAAATACATAAAAAGATCATCATGCAAATCACACCCAATGGACTATACATACACTTAAAGTAAGAGGACATGTAAAATTTAACTTAAAAGCTTTCAACATGGATTATACCTATTTTACCTAACCCTAGGCATCTCATATATGCATTGCTCCCCAGAGGTGCTTACAAATTGGGTTGCTACAACTGACCCATTCCCAAGTTAAAAGCTCTAAAATCCACTAAATAGGTGGTAAAAAACTAAGCTTCATTTGAAATACCATGTGAAAAATAGCTATGTAGGAATAAATATTTATAGAATTTAACACCTCATGAGGAGGGCATGAAGTGCTGTGGGGCAGATCACACAAAGACTACGTACAGTTTCTTCCAATCCCAGGTTCTCCAGGTCACTTTAGTGACATTTTAAAACTTTGAGCAGTAAGACCATAAATTTCAATAGGGATGTGTGTGCATAAATGTAAGCATTTAAGTGTTTTAGAGCTTGGAAGCATGAGTTATATAGTTGCATTCGCCAATTAGCTCCATAAAGGGATAGAGAAAAGTGTTTACCTAATTTACATGCTCAGAGCTGGTTTGTGTACATAACTTTGGCAGGCTCATGTTCAGAGCAAAACTTAGGAAAATGCAAAGTGCAATTTTAGTAAAGAGTATTATCTCAGATAAATATTATAAAGTTAAAAGAAATGTACTAAAAAAAGGATGTGGCTCTTTGCTTGTTCCTTACTAATGAAGGGTTTGCCTGATTTTTCTCTATGATATAGATTTTTCCTATTGCTTGATTTTACTGTAACATTCAGAACACCCTATGCTGATTTGTAACCTGTGGGTACAAGAAAGACAGAGACTCCAGCATTAAACATTTGAGTCCTTGTCAGTAAGGCCATTGGCCTCACCTCTGAAGCTTCAGGAAATTACAAATTACAGAGTCTTAATAATGACCTGATACACCATCTGATTGATGCTTTGTTGATTTTCACAATACTTCTTATTTTTTAAATTGTTTTTCTTGCTCCTATCTCCTGCAACTTATCTTTGCTTCCTAGTACATTGTTTTGAACTAGGAATTCTTATAGGGTCATTAAAACTTTAATTTGTATACTGAAAGTGTTGGGAAAGATAGGCTACCACCAAGTGTTATCTTCAGAAGTGTAAGCATTGCAATAATATCTCCGTCCTTCCCTCCAAAGAGATACCACTAATTAGTGATTCTTTGATCCAAATGTCTCTGAATGGAGACTACTCAAAGAGAGGTCATCAGGCCTCGGGCAGAAGTATTCAGCCTCTTACATGTAAATCAAGGGTCATAAAGTGGACTAGGTTTTACAAAATATTGTGAACAATGATTTCTTTGGCTGATTTCTTTGAATGGTCACTCTACCCATCCTCTATCATTTATTACATTTGCTTTCAATAAGCCTCCTTTGGATTCAGTGGGCATGTGATGGGGCAATGTGCTTGCTCCACTCCCCATGGTCAAAGCAGCACTTCAGGAAACACATAATTTGAATGATGCAACAGTCCCAGGAAAGTTCAAGGTGTGGGTTTTGGTTTTATCTCATGCTCATAACAATCCAGAAGCTGAATGAAACTACAGAAGGTGACACATCTATATGTGCTTAAAACTGTGCCCGAAGTGAGTAAGAAAACGGTGTTTGCCTCTGCCTCCCTTCTGCAGCAGTTCCCGCAGCCCCAGCAGCCATGGAGAGGGCAAACTTACCCACTGGGAACCCAGCTCATCCCCCTGCCCATAAGCCAGCAATGCAATGAATTTCACATGCACTTTCTTCATGAATACGCATTTCTAATTAACAAAAGACTGCAAACTATGTGTTCCCTTTGCCACATCTTTCCTTCTGTGACAGCAAGCGACTGTTGTAGTTAATCCAAATAAATTCCTCCCAGGCTTTCTGCTCAGTTTCCGTCTCTTCACAAACCTTCCTGAGCTATAAAACAGATAACTTAAAATGTTTATGACCAGGTTCTTAAAATATTTTTAAACTTTCCCTTCTCCCTCCCACCCCCAAGGCTTTTGATATAAGGAGAAAACCTCATGTGGTGCCTATCCTTATCTCCCCAAGAGAAAACAAAGACAGTTGAAGGAAAATGTCTTCTGCAGAGACTGCCTTTTCTATGCTTCTCTTCCCACTGTGTGCCAAATAATGGCATCTGTTCCTGCTGTTCTTTAGTTCTCCCATCCAGTGTGTTTTCAACTTCCTGTGAAAATGTGTGGTTCTTAAATCCAAAGGTCATGTTTAGCACTTAAGTTCAGTTTGGAAGGATTTGGATTTGTTCTCTTCAATTTTTTTTTCGCTCTCCCCAGATCTCCTTTGAAAATCGACAAAAGGCTTTCATTCGCTCTTTGCATTGTACATGTTTTACACGCTTCAGCGTACATCTCTGCAATTTGTGTTAATACTCTGGGAAATATCCATTCCTGTATTGATGACCATTAAAGCATTGCTGTTTCGCTGCCTTCTGGTGAGGTTCAAAGTATTGTTAGCAGCACAAGCTTCTCGCACACTGCCCTCACTGTATGATCAGTCTTCAGTGGATAGGAATTCACTTCATCAGGTCTACAAGAAAATTCAAGCTGCATGGAGGTGAAGCCACCCTTTGAATAGTCAAATTTCTACTGGGTTGTGGATGATGGGTTTGTGCAAGAGGACCTGAACTCAGATCACCAAATTCATTTCTCTTACTGCTTCAAGTTGGACTCAAAAGGTGATCCCAGAGCTGAAATGCTCTGTCCAGTGAGCTGGTCAACCCATCTGTTTGCCAGTTTTGTGTATTTACAGTAGGCAGCCTGAAATGGTTTGACCATTGATCTATTGTGGGCCTCCATTTATTCATTTTTTTTTTTCTAAAACATAAGTTATAAAAATATGTATTTGACAATTTTTACACGGGGGGGGGGGGGGGAAGCTGAAACCTGCATTGTTTCTCTTCGAACATTAAGAAAAATGGTCTGTGCATGTTGATGAACATTTATTTCCATGCCAAGGAACTAGGTTGCTCCACAAAGCACTAGGCAAGAACCCAAAGAGCAGGATTTGGGATCTATGCAGCCTGAGCCTGCCACCCCTCCAGCCTGAGATTCTATTTTCCCTGACTGAAAATTCATTCTGCAAATGCCATTTCAGAGACAAAAGCAAAAAAGTCCTAAGAGGGGTAGGCATTTAATGATGCAATTTTAAAAATGTTTCATAAGTTCCATTTCTGTTCATTTGAGAAGGGGACTAAACCCCACAGGTCTGATGCCCTGGCTGTCAAGATTTTCTCTGCCCTTGATTCATGGAGTAGGTAGAAGCCTTCATGTCCTTTAGTCTGAATGCCTTATGGATCTGGCATTATCTCTCGTTTGGTCCAAGAATCAGATGCTATTTCTGGTCTGAAGACATTTGTTCTCAATTGACTACATAGTTCAATGGGATTTTAAGGTACGTTTGTTAGGGATTATAAAGCACCTAAAGATGTATCAAGTGGAAGGGTCAATACAAGATCAGAGTGTATTGTGTTATGGTGTGTTGCATTATGTGGTATGTCTCAATTCAGCACTGGAAACCAGATGTAGCAGACTACCCCAGCCTATTTTCTGAATATCTGTAGGTATCTTTGAATTATGTCATCAATGTTTAAAGATTTTCACAAAGATTTAAACAAGTAGATATTCTCAAGTCTCAATTGCTATTGAAACCTCAAATTCTGTTGGATAATTGAAACACTCTATCCCAATCCAAAAAATAATATGCTTACATCTTTCTTTCATAATATATACAGAGGATGGTATGAATCTGCTACCTGTAAGGTGTATTGAATTTTTAATCATCTATATATTTATGGTAAAGAGCAACACTTCTAGCACACAAAAGCTTATGGCATACGATTATCCTTAATTAATGGGTAAGTGCAAAGCTTTATTATTCAATGAAACTGATTTATTATCTTAATTCTCCGATGTTCTGCTTCATGTTTCCACTGAAACCTTTGTTTGCACCATGGTAACCAGCAACCACCATAAGTACGTGATTTTTTTTTATGACCTATACGTAATTGGATTTTATTGTTTTCTTACAGCTGAAGTGTAGCCGGTGCAAGTAGTCCAGCTATAGCTTCCGATACCTTTAAATGAGGGACAGGTCACTTGCTGCTTTGTTTCTATAATAATCAGGTCATGTTTTGGTGTATTTATTATAACCCATTATAACATTATAACCCAAAAATAATTAATTATTATTTTTCCCCCAGCAGTCCTGCCTGCATCCCACCTCTTCCTTCCCGAGCATGACGGCGCACTTGCCTACCTGTCCCTGTCTCCTCTCCTTGGCACAGCTAGTTAACTGAGAGGAAGTGAAAAGAGCTGAAAGCTAGTGGGTGTCGGAGCTGCCTAGTGGAGAGATCCCCAGCTAATTGCTAGTCCTAACAGGCGCAATTAGCTGCTACAAGCCCTTTGAGATGGCCCTGAGCTTCTCTCAGGTAACAGCCATCACTAGATAAAGGCTGAGACACACTGCGTTTAGAGAGACACTTGCAGACAGGGATGTCACAGGCTGCCAATTATGCTCTGCCTGTACACAGTCACTTCCAAGAACCAGACAAGACACATACACCTGAAGTTAAAGGGACAAGATGTGTACTATTTTGAACTACACAAGTGTGGGGCATGTGAAGATACAACCCTTCTCAAATTAGGTCATATTATCTTTTCAATTATCAGTTCTTGATCAAGTTTTGCAGTGTTTTTTAATCCAAACTCCCAGCAGTAAGTCTCTCAGTGGGAGAGGCCTGCATATTTTGTTTACTGTATGTGATGTTACTTTAAGCAACCTGGTCTACTGGAAAACCCCTGTTGGAACCAGATGATCTTTAGGGTCCCTTCCAACCCAAAACATTCCATGATTCTAAAATTTCACCGTCACTACACAGACGAAAATCATAGAATAACAGAATGGTTTTGGTTGGAAAGGACCTTAAGATCATCTAGTTCCAAACTCCTAACATGGGCAAGGATGCCTCACACTAGACCATGCCTCTTCTAAGTAAACAGTGGTGCTCTACCCTGTTGGGAGTGTGATCCTTTAGCCATCTATTCCTTGCAGAGAAGGAGAGACAGAATAAGATATCTAAGAATTATTTTTTAAATTAGTAAGTGCCCCACACTTCCTTATCTATAAAATAATGACCTTCTCTGAGCATCTCTGCTTTTCTCTCAAGCAATGAGTTTTTGTAAAAAATAAAGCAGCCCAGGCAGACAGCCTTAAAAAAAAAAAAAAAAAAGAAAAGACAACCGAAAAAACCACATCAGGTTTTGAGAACAATTACAAGGAATTTGGCCATTTCAGGTAGATACCATAACACAGATCACCACCACCAGCATCCTGTAGAAAATCATTATAGCTCAATGCATAAATATTCAAACATTTAAAAAATGGAGACTATAAGAATTTTAAGATCTAGATCTAAGTTGTGATCATTGATATTAACATACACTTTCCAAGACATGCAAGAAGCACAAGTTCTGGCCCTAATTTTCATATATTAGTAACTTAAGTTAGTCACCCGTCTCCAAAATTGTATACCCATTTAAAAAGAGATTCAGAAAAATTATTAAAAAACCCCTCTGTACACACAATTTCCTCTGAAGAAAACTTCTTATTTGATTGCTCTGAGTATTGAAATGATTCCACTGCTTACCTTCAGAAGATCCCCTATTTCCTGTCTTTGTCTTTTGGAATATCAGTTCTCCATCATGGCTATGTTAAGAGCACATTCCCATGGTATCCAAAGTCTGTCAAACTACCTGAAACAAATAAAACTAAAATTAAATATGATAATATTTCTTATTTATATAAATATCTGAAATATGGTTTTTTTTAATAGCATCTTGAAGACCACCTTCCAAACCACATAATATCATTGAAGCAGGTTAATATTTGGAAGTCAGGTTCCCCAGTTCCAACCAATACAACATGGAAAGGCTTCTAATGTTTAGGGAACAAAACCAAAATTCAAGATATTAAAAATAAATTTATGCTTTTTAAAACGTAGTTTATTTTTTTCCCAAGAGCTCTGTGATCTTAATATGGAAAGTATGCAAAGACTATAATTGTTAATTATAGAATAGTTAAATTCTGTTAAAGGATAAAAATTACTTGATGCAGCTGGTTTTACCTCCCCAAAATTAACAATAAAGCTTTAAATGAAGACTCAAAGGTTTTGTTGAGACCTGTGTCTGTCTGCTTACCTACACAGTAGGAAAGAGAGCCCACTGAATGGATCAAAAACACCTATTAACTGCACTTACGCTTTTCTCATATTGACCTTCTGATCCTTCCTTGTGAACCAGATTCCAGGGAAAAGGATCCAGGGAACCTCTGTTTACATTGTCACTTCCAGTCTTCATTTTAGGTTCCAGACACTGTTTATTAAACTTTTTGTTTGCTTGTTTGTTTGTAACAAACAGGTTTGTTTTCCTTATTAAAGGCTGGACATCTTTGAAATATATGCAAACCCAACATGCTAATATTTGATTGCAAACCAAATAACGATCAAAAAACTAAAAAGAAAGAATGAGTGCTCTACTATTAAACTAGCAAAATAAATAGATATACATTTTTTCCCTTTTATAGATACATTTGCAACCAAATTAGTAACAAGATCTGCTCTAGTATAAATAAAAAAGGCTTGCACTTACCTATTAATTAAGAATAATTGAATGCCATAAGCTTTTTCATGCTAGTGGTACTGTAATTTGTTACTCTTCACTACAATAAATATATAGCTGATTAGAAATGCAGTGCAGCTTACATATATTAAATTCATACTGCATTGTGTATTGACTCCCTTTGCTCATCCCAGTAGCCTACTGAATTCAAGGGGAATATACTTTGGTCCACTTAAGTAAAGAAGAAAAACCTCTGAAAATGTAGAGAGGTTCCACAGATGGATCTACAAAACGTAATGTCACTGGGGTTAGAGCCACAAATCTCATGGGCTGACCTCTTCATTCATCCCAATTCATCCCAACCCAATTCACCCAGGTACTCCTGTTCCATGAAGGAATGATAAACCAAACCCCAGTGACCCAGCTGGTCTCCCCTGGTATGGGGGTGCCCAACTCACTCTCAAGCTGTGTTGGGTTCAGCAGCAGCAGTCACTTTTTCTCCTTCTTAGTAGCTGGTGCAGTGCTGTGGTTTTGACTTTCAGCCTGGGAATAATACTGATAAAGCCGATGTTTTCATTTGCTGGTCAGAATGTTTACCCTGACCAAGGACTTTGTGAGTCTCATGCTCTGCCAGGGAGGAGGAGAAGCCAGGAGGAAGCAGGGACAGGACACCTGACCCAAACTAGCCAAAGAGGTGTGGTAGCACGTCATGCCCGGGGATGTAACTGGGAGTTACCCAGAAGGGCACGCTTTCTGCTCTGTCGGGATCATTTTCAGCGGGTGGTATCGTATTCTCTTCCCTTGTTTATTTCTCTTATCATTATTATTATTATTGGTAACAGCAGTGGTTTGTCTTATACCTTAGTTACTGGGCTGTTTTTACCTCAACCTGTGGGAGTTACATTCTTTCGATTCTCCTCCCCATCCCTACGGGTGGGGGGGTGTGGGGGGGTGTGTGTGGGGTGTGTGGGTGTAGAAACTGCGTGGCTGACTTGCCGACTGGTTTAAACCATGACACAAGCATCAGTTTTGGGGGTTTTAAGGACCAAACAGGGCTCTCAGAAAGCAGATTCCTCCTTCCCAGCTCAGAGGCTCAGTCCATTGCTCCTGGTGTTCCATCTCCAGTTGTGAGTTACCCAAGGGGATTATCACCTCCAGCTT
>NW_027664151.1:0-41757 GCF_963264785.1 Psittacula echo | reverse complement strand
CATAGAGCCCATAGAGCCCATAGAGCCCCATAGAGCCCCATAGAGCCCCATAGAGCCCATAGAGCCCATAGAGCCCCATAGAGCCCATAGAGCCCATAGAGCCCCATAGAGCCCATAGAGCCCATAGAGCCCATAGAGCCCATAGAGCCCCATAGAGCCCATAGAGCCCATAGAGCCCCATAGAGCCCATAGAGCCCATAGAGCCCATAGAGCCCATAGAGCCCATAGAGCCCCATAGAGCCCATAGAGCCCATAGAGCCCCGTCCCCTGTGTCCCGCAGGTGGATTCGTTCCCATTCCTGGGCCGCATCCTGGGGCGCCGCTCGGAGCTCCGGGATGCAACGTTCCAGTCCCGGCAGCTGGGGCGCAGGGAGGGGAAGATGCTGAGTGCGGAAGGGAGGGTGATCCTGGACATGCTGCAGGTGAGGGATATGGGATATGGGATATGGGATATGGGATATGGGATATGGGGTATGGGATATGGGATATGGGGTATGGGGTGTGGGATATGGGATATGGGGTATGGGGTATGGGATATGGGGTATGGGGTATGGGGTATGGGATATGGGGTATGGGATATGGGGTATGGGATATGGGGTATGGGATATGGGGTATGGGGTATGGGGTATGGGGTATGGGATATGGGGTATGGGGTATGGGGTATGGGATATGGGGTATGGGATATGGGGTATGGGATATGGGGTATGGGGTATGGGGTATGGGGTATGGGGTATGGGGTATGGGATATGGGGTATGGGATATGGGGTATGGGATATGGGGTATGGGGTATGGGGTATGGGGTATGGGGTATGGGATATGGGGTATGGGGTATGGGGTATGGGGTATGGGGTATGGGGTATGGGATATGGGGTATGGGGTATGGGGTATGGGGTATGGGATATGGGGTATGGGGTATGGGATATGGGGTATGGGGTATGGGGTATGGGGTATGGGATATGGGATATGGGGTATGGGGTATGGGATATGGGATATGGGGTATGGGGTATGGGGTATGGGATATGGGGTATGGGGTATGGGGTATGGGGTATGGGGTATGGGATATGGGATATGGGGTATGGGATATGGGGTATGGGGTATGGGGTATGGGATATGGGGTATGGGGTATGGGGTATGGGGTATGGGATATGGGATATGGGATATGGGGTATGGGATATGGGGTATGGGATATGGGATATGGGATATGGGGTATGGGGTATGGGATATGGGATATGGGGTATGGGGTATGGGGTATGGGGTATGGGATATGGGGCATGGGATATGGGATATGGGGTATGGGATATGGGATTGGGGTATGGGGTATGGGGTATGGGATATGGGATATGGGGTATGGGGTATGGGATATGGGGTATGGGATATGGGGTATGGGGTATGGGGTATGGGATATGGGGTATGGGATATGGGATATGGGATATGGGGTATGGGGTATGGGATATGGGGTATGGGGTATGGGATATGGGGTATGGGATATGGGATATGGGGTATGGGATATGGGATATGGGGTATGGGGTATGGGATATGGGGTATGGGGTATGGGATATGGGGTATGGGATATGGGATATGGGGTATGGGATATGGGATATGGGGTATGGGGTATGGGGTATAGGATATGGGGTATGGGGTATGGGGTATGGAATATGGGGTATGGGGTATGGGATATGGGATATGGGATATGGGATATGGGGTATGGGGTATGGGATATGGGGTATGGGATATGGGATATGGGGTATGGGATATGGGGTATGGGGTATGGGGTATGGGGTATGGGATATGGGGTATGGGATATGGGATATGGGGTATGGGGTATGGGGTATAGGATATGGGGTATGGGGTATGGGGTATGGGATATGGGGTATGGGGTATGGGATATGGGATATGGGATATGGGATATGGGGTATGGGGTATGGGGTATGGGATATGGGGTATGGGATATGGGATATGGGGTATGGGATATGGGGTATGGGGTATGGGGTATGGGGTATGGGGTATGGGGGTATGGGATATGGGATATGGGGTATGGGATATGGGGTATGGGATATGGGGTATGGGGTATGGGATATGGGGTATGGGATATGGGATATGGGATATGGGGTATGGGGTATGGGGTATGGGGTATGGGATATGGGGTATGGGATATGGGGTATGGGATATGGGATATGGGGTATGGGGTATGGGATGCATTGGGTCCCTATGACCGTCCCTATGGTCCCACATTACCCTATGGGTGCTGCAGGTGCTGCTCCGGGACCACAAGCTCCGCTCGTACACGCTCAACGCCGTCAGCTTCCACTTCCTGCAGGAGCAGAAGGAGGACGTTCCCCATGGGATCATCACCAGACCTGCAGGTGGAGCCACATCCCATACCCCATACCCCATACCCCATATCCCATATCCCATATCCCATATCCCATACCCCATACCCCATACCCCATATCCCATACCCCATATCCCATACCCCATACCCCATATCCCATATCCCATACCCCATACCCCATATCCCATACCCCATATCCCATACCCCATATCCCATACCCCATATCCCATACCCCATACCCCATATCCCATACCCCATATCCCATACCCCATACCCCATACCCCATATCCCATACCCCATATCCCATACCCCATACCCCATATCCCACACCCCATATCCCATACCCCATACCCCATACCCCATACCCCATATCCCATACCCCATATCCCATACCCCATACCCCATATCCCATACCCCATATCCCATACCCCATATCCCATACCCCATACCCCATACCCCATACCCCATATCCCATACCCCATTCCCCATATCCCACACCCCATATCCCATACCCCATACCCCATACCCCATACCCCATATCCCATACCCCATATCCCATACCCCATACCCCATATCCCATACCCCATACCCCATACCCCATACCCCATACCCCATACCCCATATCCCATACCCCATATCCCATACCCCATACCCCATATCCCATACCCCATACCCCATACCCCATATCCCATACCCCATATCCCATACCCCATACCCCATATCCCATACCCCATATCCCATACCCCATACCCCATACCCCATACCCCATATCCCATACCCCATATCCCATACCCCATATCCCATACCTCATATCCCATACCCCATACCCCATACCCCATACCCCATATCCCATACCCCATACCCCATATCCCATACCCCATACCCCATATCCCATACCCCATACCCCATACCCCATACCCCATATCCCATACCCCATACCCCATACCCCATACCCCATACCCCATATCCCATACCCCATATCCCATACCCCATACCCCATACCCCATACCCCATACCCCATATCCCATACCCCATACCCCATATCCCATACCCCATATCCCATACCCCATACCCCATACCCCATACCCCATACCCCATACCCCATATCCCATACCCCATATCCCATACCCCATACCCCATACCCCATATCCCATATCCCATACCCCATACCCCATATCCCATACCCCACACCCCATACCCCATATCCCATACCCCATATCCCATACCCCATATCCCATACCCCATACCCCATACCCCATACCCCATACCCCATACCCCATATCCCATACCCCATACCCCATACCTCATATCCCATACCCCATATCCCATACCCCATACCCCATACCCCATATCCCATACCCCATATCCCATACCCCATACCCCATACCCCATATCCCATACCCCATATCCCATATCCCATATCCCATATCCCATATCCCATACCCCATATCCCATACCCCATATCCCATACCCCATATCCCATACCCCATATCCCATACCCCATATCCCATATCCCATATCCCATATCCCATATCCCATACCCCATATCCCATACCCCATATCCCATATCCCATATCCCATGGCCACGCTCCCGTCCCCAGCACGGCTCGGAGCAGAGCCGCCGCCGCCTGGCCCTCTACTGCCTCAAGGACACGGTGCTGCCGCTGCGCCTGCTGGCCAAGCTCATGGTGCTGGTGACGCACGTGGAGATGGCGCGGGTGACGGGCGTCCCGCTCAGCTACCTCCTCACCCGCGGCCAGCAGGTCAAGGTGGTGTCCCAGCTGCTGCGGCAGGTGCGTGCCGCGCGCCGCGGCCTCGGGGGCGCTACGGGGCGCTAGCGGGTGGTTAGGGGGGGCTATGGGGTGGTTATGGGGTGGTTATGGGGGGGCTTTGGGGTGGTTATGGGGTGGTTATGGGGGGCTATGGGGTGGTTATGGGGTGGTTATGGGGGGCTATGGGGTGGTTATGGGGTGGTTATGGGGGGCTATGGGGTGGTTATGGGGGGCTATGGGGTGGTTATGGGGGGCTATGGGGTGGTTATGGGGTGGTTATGGGGGGGCTTTGGGGTGGTTATGGGGTGGTTATGGGGGGCTATGGGGTGGTTATGGGGTGGTTATGGGGGGCTATGGGGTGGTTATGGGGTGGTTATGGGGGGCTATGGGGTGGTTATGGGGGGCTATGGGGTGGTTATGGGGGGCTATGGGGTGGTTATGGGGTGGTTATGGGGGGCTTTGGGGTGGTTATGGGGCGCTATGGGGTGGTTATGGGGTGCTATGGGGTGGTTATGGGGTGCTATGGGGGGCTATGGGGTGGTTATGGGGTGCTATGGGGGGCTTTGGGGTGGTTATGGGGGGCTATGGGGTGGTTATGGGGTGCTATGGGGGGCTGTGGGGTGGTTATGGGGGGCTATGGGGTGGTTATGGGGGCCTATGTGGTGGTTATGGGGTGCTATGGGGGGCTTTGGGGTGGTTATGGGGGGCTATGGGGTGGTTATGGGGTGCTATGGGGGGCTGTGGGGTGGTTATGGGGGGCTATGGGGTGGTTATGGAGGCCTATGGGGTGATTATGGGGGGCTATGGGGTGTTATGGGGTGCTATGGGGGGCTTTGGGGTGGTTATGGGGGGCTATGGGGTGGTTATGGGGTGCTATGGGGGGCTGTGGGGTGGTTATGGGGCACTATGGGGTGGTTATGGGGTGCTATGGGGGGCTATGGGGTGCTATGAGGCTGGGAGCATTGGGGTGTTATCAATGTGGACATTGGCTTATCAGTGGGGGCAATGGGTTATCAATGGGGGCAATGGGTTATCAATGGGGACATTGGGTTATCAGTGGGGGCAATGGGTTATCAATGGGGACATTGGGTTATCAATGGGGACATTGGGTTATCAGTGGGGGCAGTGGGTTATCAATGGGGACATTGGGTTATCAGTGGGGGCAATGGGTTATCAATGGGGGCATTGGGTTATCAATGGGGGCAATGGGTTATCTATGGGGGCATTGGGTTATCAATGGGGACATTGGGTTATCTATGGGGACATTGGGTTATCAATGGGGACATTGGGTTATCTATGGGGACATTGGGTTATCAATGGGGGCAATGGGTTATCTATGGGGACATTGGGTTATCATTGGGGCAATGGGTTATCAATGGGGACATTGGGTTATCAATGGGGGCAATGGGTTATCTATGGGGACATTGGGTTATCTATGGGGGCATTGGGTTATCAGTGGGGGCAATGGGTTATCAATGGGGACATTGGGTTATCAATGGGGGCAATGGGTTATCAATGGGGACATTGGGTTATCAATGGGGGCAATGGGTTATCTATGGGGGCAATGGGTTATCAATGGGGGCAATGGGTTATCTATGTGGACATTGGGTTATCTATGGGGACATTGGGTTATCAATGGGGGCAATGGGTTATCTATGGGGACATTGGGTTATCAGTGGGGGCAATGGGTTATCAATGGGGGCATTGGGTTATCAATGGGGGCAATGGGTTATCTATGGGGACATTGGGTTATCAATGGGGGCAATGGGTTATCAATGGGGACATTGGGTTATCAATGGGGGCAATGGGTTATCTATGGGGACATTGGGTTATCAATGGGGGCAATGGGTTATCTATGGGGACATTGGGCTATCAATGGGGGCAATGGATTATCTATGGGGACATTGGGTTATCAATGGGGGCAATGGGTTATCTATGGGGACATTGGGTTATCAGTGGGGGCAATGGGTTATCAATGAGGGCAATGGGTTATCAATGGGGACATTGGGTTATCAATGGGGGCAATGGGTTATCTATGGGGACATTGGGTTATCAATGGGGGCAATGGATTATCTATGGGGACATTGGGTTATCAATGGGGGCAATGGGTTATCTATGGGGACATTGGGTTATCAGTGGGGGCAATGGGTTATCAATGAGGGCAATGGGTTATCAATGGGGACATTGGGTTATCAATGGGGGCAATGGGTTATCTATGGGGACATTGGGTTATCAATGGGGGCAATGGGTTATCTATGGGGACATTGGGTTATCAATGGGGGCAATGGGTTATCTATGGGGACATTGGGTTATCAGTGGGGGCAATGGATTATCTATGGGGACATTGGGTTATCAATGGGGGCAATGGGTTATCTATGGGGACATTGGGTTATCAGTGGGGGCAATGGGTTATCAATGAGGGCAATGGGTTATCAATGGGGACATTGGGTTATCAATGAGGGCAATGGGTTATCAATGGGGACATTGGGTTATCAATGGGGGCATTGGGTTATCAATGGGGACATTGGGTTATCAGTGGGGGCAATGGGTTATCAATGGGGACATTGGGTTATCAATGGGGGCAATGGGTTATCAATGGGGACATTGGGTTATCAGTGGGGGCAATGGGTTATCTATGGGGACATTGGGTTATCAGTGGGGGCAATGGGTTATCTATGGGGACATTGGGTTATCAATGGGGGCAATGGGTTATCTATGGGGGCAATGGGTTATCAATGGGGGCAGTGGGTTATCTATGGGGACATTGGGTTATCAATGGGGGCAATGGGTTATCAATGAGGGCAATGGGTTATCAATGGGGGCAATGGGTTATCTATGGGGGCAATGGGTTATCAATGGGGGCAATGGGTTATCTATGGGGACATTGGGTTATCAATGGGGGCAATGGGTTATCTATGGGGGCAATGGGTTATCAATGGGGACATGGGGTTATCAGTGGGGGCAATGGGTTATCTATGGGGGCAATGGGTTATCTATGGGGACATTGGGTTATCAGTGGGGGCAGTGGGTTATCAATGGGGACATTGGGTTATCAGTGGGGGCAATGGGTTATCAATGGGGACATTGGGTTATCAGTGGGGGCAATGGGTTATCAATGGGGGCAATGGGTTATCAATGGGGGCAATGGGTTATCTATGGGGACATTGGGTTATCAATGGGGGCAATGGGTTATCAATGAGGGCAATGGGTTATCAATGGGGACATTGGGTTATCAGTGGGGGCAATGGGTTATCAATGGGGACATTGGGTTATCAGTGGGGGCAATGGGTTATCAATGGGGGCATTGGGTTATCAATGGGGGCAATGGGTTATCTATGGGGACATTGGGTTATCAATGGGGGCAATGGGTTATCTATGAGGACATTGGGTTATGTATGGGGGCAATGGGTTATCTATGGGGACATTGGGTTATCAGTGGGGGCAATGGGTTATCAATGGGGACATTGGGTTATCAGTGGGGGCAATGGGTTATCAATGGGGGCATTGGGTTATCAATGGGGGCAATGGGTTATCTATGGGGACATTGGGTTATCTATGGGGGCAATGGGTTATCTATGGGGACATTGGGTTATCAGTGGGGGCAATGGGTTATCAATGGGGACATTGGGTTATCAGTGGGGGCAATGGGTTATCAATGGGGACATTGGGTTATCAGTGGGGGCAATGGGTTATCAATGGGGACATTGGGTTATCAGTGAGGGCAATGGGTTATCTATGGGGGCAATGGGTTATCTATGGGGACATTGGGTTATCAGTGGGGGCAATGGGTTATCAATGGGGACATTGGGTTATCAGTGGGGGCAATGGGTTATCAATGGGGACATTGGGTTATCAGTGGGGGCAATGGGTTATCAATGGGGACATTGGGTTATCAGTGAGGGCAATGGGTTATCTATGGGGACATTGGGTTATCTATGGGGGCAATGGGTTATCTATGGGGACATTGGGTTATCAGTGGGGGCAATGGGTTATCAATGGGGACATTGGGTTATCTATGGGGGCAATGGGTTATCTATGGGGACATTGGGTTATCTATGGGGGCAATGGGTTATCTATGGGGACATTGGGTTATCAGTGGGGGCAATGGGTTATCTATGGGGACATTGGGTTATCAATGGGGGCAATGGGTTATCTATGGGGACATTGGGTTATCAGTGGGGGCAATGGGTTATCAATGGGGACATTGGGTTATCTATGGGGGCAATGGGTTATCTATGGGGACATTGGGTTATCAGTGGGGGCAATGGGTTATCAATGGGGACATTGGGTTATCTATGGGGGCAATGGGTTATCTATGGGGACATTGGGTTATCTATGGGGGCAATGGGTTATCTATGGGGACATTGGGTTATCAGTGGGGGCAATGGGTCCATAGCGGTCACATGTGGGGTGCTGACCCCCATCTATGGGGCCAGGCCATGAGTGAGGATCTGCTGATGCCGGTGGTGAAGGCCGAGGGGGGGGAGGACTATGAAGGGGCCACCGTGATTGAGCCCCTCAAGGGGTGAGTGTGGGGCTGAGCCCCCCATTACCCTCCATTGCTCCCATTGCCCCCATTACCCCCATTGCCCCCATTACCCCTCATTGCCCCCATTACCCCATTACCCCCCATTGCCCCCATTCCCCCATTACCCCCATTGCCCCATTACCCCTCATTGCCCCCCATTCCCCCATTCCCCCCATTGCCCCATTACCCCTCATTGCCCCCCATTACCCCTCATTGCCCCCATTCCCCCATTACCCCCATTACCCCCATTACCCCTCATTGCCCCCATTACCCCTCATTGCCCCCATTCCCCCATTACCCCCATTGCCCCCATTACCCCTCATTGCCCCCCATTGCCCCATTACCCCCATTACCCCCATTACCCCCATTGCCCCCATTGCCCCCATTACCCCTCATTGCCCCCATTACCCCCATTACCCCTCATTGCCCCCATTACCCCTCATTGCCCCCATTCCCCCATTACCCCCATTGCCCCCATTACCCCTCATTGCCCCCCATTGCCCCATTACCCCCATTACCCCCATTGCCCCCATTGCCCCCATTACCCCCCATTGCCCCCATTACCCCCATTGCCCCCATTGCCCCCATTACCCCTCATTGCCCCCATTACCCCCATTACCCCTCATTGCCCCCATTACCCCTCATTGCCCCCATTCCCCCATTACCCCCATTGCCCCCATTACCCCTCATTGCCCCCCATTCCCCCATTACCCCTCATAGCCCCCATTGCCCCCATTACTCCCATTCCCCCATTACCCCTCATAGCCCCCATTCCCCCTTTGCCCCCATTCCCCCATTGCCCCCCATTGCCCCCCCAGGTACTACGAGGTGCCCATCGTGACGCTGGACTTCTGCTCCCTGTACCCCTCCATCATGATGGCTCACAACCTCTGCTATAGCACCCTGCTGCCACCGGGGGGCGCCCAGCGCTTCGGGTAGGCCCAATGGGGATACCCCATACCCCATGGCCCGTATCCCATACCCCATCCCACATCCATTCCCTGTATCCCTCCCCTATCCCCATCCCCATGCCCATGCCCTGTCTCCCATCCCCAGGCTGGGCCCCACTGATTACATCCGGACGCCCTCGGGGGAGCTCTTCGTCACTTCTGGGGTGCGCCGGGGGCTGCTCCCAAGGGTGCTGGAGGGGCTGCTGGAGGCTCGGAGCAGGTGGGTGCTGTGGGTGCTATGGGGCTCTATGGGGCTCTATGGTCCCTATGGTCTCTATGGTCTCTATGGGTCTCTATGGGCTCTATGGTCTCTATGGTCTCTATGGTCTCTATGGGCTCTATGGGTCTCTATGGTCTCTATGGTCTCTATGGGTCTCTATGGTCTCTATGGTCTCTATGGGTCTCTATGGTCTCTATGGTCTCTATGGGTCTCTATGGGTCTCTATGGTCTCTATGGGTCTCTGTGGTCTCTATGGTCTCTATGGGTCTCTATGGTCTCTATGGGCTCTATGGTCTCTATGGTCTCTATGGGTCTCTGTGGTCTCTATGGGTCTCTATGGGTCTCTATGGGTCTCTATGGTCTCTATGGGTCTCTATGGGTCTCTATGGGTCTCTATGGGTCTCTATGGTCTCTATGGGTCTCTATGGTCTCTATGGGTCTCTATGGGTCTCTATGGGCTCTATGGGTCTCTATGGGCTCTATGGTCTCTATGGGTCTCTATGGGCTCTATGGGTCTCTATGGGCTCTATGGGCTCTATGGTCTCTATGGGCTCTATGGTCTCTATGGGTCTCTATGGGCTCTATGGGCCTCTATGGGCTCTATGGTCTCTATGGTCTCTATGGTCTCTATGGTCTCTATGGTCTCTATGGGTCTCTATGGGCTCTATGGGTCTCTATGGGCTCTATGGTCTCTATGGTCTCTATGGTCTCTATGGGCTCTATGGGTCTCTATGGGCTCTATGGGCTCTATGGTCTCTATGGGTCTCTATGGGTCTCTATGGTCTCTATGATCTCTATGCTCTCTATGGTCTCTATGGTCTCTATGGTCTCTATGGTCTCTATGGGTCTCTATGGTCTCTATGGGCTCTATGGGCTCTATGGGCTCTATGGTCTCTATGGGCTCTATGGGTCTCTATGGTCTCTATGGTCTCTATGGGTCTCTATGGGCTCTATGGCTCTCTATGGGCTCTATGGTCTCTATGGTCTCTATGGTCTCTATGGTCTCTATGGGTCTCTATGGTCTCTATGGTCTCTATGGGTCTCTATGGTCTCTATGGGTCTCTATGGTCTCTATGGTCTCTATGGTCTCTATGGTCTCTATGGGTCTCTATGGGCTCTATGGGCTCTATGGGCTCTATGGTCTCTATGGTCTCTATGGGCTCTATGGGCTCTATGGTCTCTATGGGTCCCTGTGGGCCCTATGGTGTCTCTGTGCCCGCAGGGTGAAGCAGGAGCTGGCGCAGGAGCAGGATGGGGCCCGCCGGCAGGTGCTGCACGGCCGCCAGCTGGCGCTCAAGGTCAGCGCCAACTCCGTCTACGGCTTCACCGGGGCGCAGGCGGGGAGGCTGCCGTGCCTGGAGGTCAGCCAGGTGAGACAGAGGGCCCATAGGGACCCATAGCGCCCATAGGGACCCATAGGGACCCATAGCACCCATAGGGACCCATAGGGACCCATAGCGCCCATAGGGACCCATAGAGACCATAGGGACCCATAGCGCCCATAGGGACCCATAGGGACCCATAGCACCCATAGGGACCCATAGCGCCCATAGGGACCCATAGCGCCCATAGGGACCCATAGGGACCCATAGCACCCATAGGGACCCATAGGGACCCATAGCGCCCATAGGGACCCATAGCGCCCATAGGGACCCATAGCGCCCATAGGGACCCATAGGGACCCATAGCACCCATAGGGACCCATAGCGCCCATAGGGACCCATAGGGACCCATAGCGCCCATAGGGACCCATAGCGCCCATAGGGACCCATAGCGCCCATAGGGACCCATAGGGACCCATAGCACCCATAGGGACCCATAGCGCCCATAGGGACCCATAGGGACCCATAGCACCCATAGGGACCCATAGAGACCCATAGCGCCCATAGGGACCAATAGAGACCCATAGCGCCCATAGGGACCCATAGAGACCCATAGCACCCATAGGGACCCATAGAGACCCATAGCGCCCATAGAGACCCATAGCACCCCATAGCACCCATAGCACTGCATAGCGCCCCGTATCACCCCATAGCACCCCATAGCACCCCATAGCACCCATAGCACTGCATAGCGCCCCGTATCACCCCATAGCACCCTGTAGCGCCCCATAGCACCCTGTAGCGCCCCATAGCACCCATAGCACTGCATAGCGCCCCGTATCACCCCATAGCGCCCCATAGCACCCATAGCACTGCATAGCGCCCCGTATCACCCCATAGCACCCCATAGCACCCATATCACCCCATAGCACCCATAGCGCCCCATAGCACCCATAGCACTGCATAGCGCCCCGTATCACCCCATAGCGCCCCATAGCACCCATAGCACTGCATAGCGCCCTGTATCACCCCATAGCACCCCATAGCGCCCCGTATCACCCCATAGCGCCCTGTAGCGCCCCATAGCACCCATAGCACTGCATAGCACCCCGTAGCGCCCCATAGCGCCCCATAGCACCCATAGCGCCCCATAGCACCCATAGCACTGCATAGCGCCCCGTAGCGCCCCATAGCGCCCCATAGCACCCATAGCGCCCCATAGCACCCATAGCACTGCATAGCGCCCCATAGCGCCCCATAGCACCCATAGCGCCCCATAGCACCCATAGCACTGCATAGCGCCCCGTAGCGCCCCGTAGCGCCCCATAGCGCCCCCCAGCATCGCTCTCTGCCCCCCAGAGCGTGACGGCCTTCGGGCGCCAGATGATCGAGCGCACCAAGCAGTTGGTCGAGGGCCGCTACTGCCTGGCCCAGGGGTACCCAGCGGATGCCAAGGTGGGGCTGGGGGGGGCTATAGGGGTCTATGGGGGGTATAGGGATCCGGGGGGGTCTATAGCGGGTTATAAGGGGCTAGAGGCGTCTTTGGGGGGCTATAGGGGTCTATAGGGGTGGTCTATAGGGAGCTATGGGGGTCTAGGGGAGGGATCTATTGGGGTCTATGGGGGGCTATAGATATGTTTATAGATGGGGTTTTTGATGCGGGTGGCTGGGGGATCTATAGGTATCTATAGGGGTGTCTATAGGTGTTCTCTATATGTGTCTGTGGGAATGTCTATAGGTGTCTATAGGTGTCTCTCTATAAGTGGTCTATGGGGACACGGCCTCGGTCATGTCTCTAGAGGGGTCCATAGGGGTCTCTATACTGTCTCTATAGGTGGTCTATGGGGACACGGACTCGGTCATGTCTCTAGAGGGGTCCATAGGGGTCTCTATACTGTCTCTATAGGTGGTCTATGGGGACACGGCCTCGGTCATGTCTCTAGAGGGGTCCATAGGGGTCTCTATACTGTCTCTATAGGTGGTCTATGGGGACACGGCCTCGGTCATGTCTCTAGAGGGGTCCATAGGGGTCTCTATACTGTCTCTATAGGTGGTCTATGGGGACACGGACTCGGTCATGTCTCTAGAGGGGTCCATAGGGGTCTCTATACTGTCTCTATAGGTGGTCTATGGGGACACGGCCTCGGTCATGTCTCTAGAGGGGTCCATAGGGGTCTCTATACTGTCTCTATAGGTGGTCTATGGGGACACGGCCTCGGTCATGTCTCTAGAGGGGTCCATAGGGGTCTCTATACTGTCTCTATAGGTGGTCTATGGGGACACGGCCTCGGTCATGTCTCTAGAGGGGTCCATAGGGGTCTCTATACTGTCTCTATAGGTGGTCTATGGGGACACGGCCTCGGTCATGTCTCTAGAGGGGTCCATAGGGGTCTCTATACTGTCTCTATAGGTGGTCTATGGGGACACGGCCTCGGTCATGTCTCTAGAGGGGTCCATAGGGGTCTCTATACTGTCTCTATAGGTGGTCTATGGGGACACGGCCTCGGTCATGTCTCTAGAGGGGTCCATAGGGGTCTCTATACTGTCTCTATAGGTGGTCTATGGGGACACGGCCTCGGTCATGTCTCTAGAGGGGTCCATAGGGGTCTCTATACTGTCTCTATAGGTGGTCTATGGGGACACGGCCTCGGTCATGTCTCTAGAGGGGTCCATAGGGGTCTCTATACTGTCTCTATAGGTGGTCTATGGGGACACGGCCTCGGTCATGTCTCTAGAGGGGTCCATAGGGGTCTCTATACTGTCTCTATAGGTGGTCTATGGGGACACGGCCTCGGTCATGTCTCTAGAGGGGTCCATAGGGGTCTCTATACTGTCTCTATAGGTGGTCTATGGGGACACGGCCTCGGTCATGTCTCTAGAGGGGTCCATAGGGGTCTCTATACTGTCTCTATAGGTGGTCTATGGGGACACGGCCTCGGTCATGTCTCTAGAGGGGTCCATAGGGGTCTCTATACTGTCTCTATAGGTGGTCTATGGGGACACGGCCTCGGTCATGTCTCTAGAGGGGTCCATAGGGGTCTCTATACTGTCTCTATAGGTGGTCTATGGGGACACGGACTCGGTCATGTCTCTAGAGGGGTCCATAGGGGTCTCTATACTGTCTCTATAGGTGGTCTATGGGGACACGGCCTCGGTCATGTCTCTAGAGGGGTCCATAGGGGTCTCTATACTGTCTCTATAGGTGGTCTATGGGGACACGGACTCGGTCATGTCTCTAGAGGGGTCCATAGGGGTCTCTATACTGTCTCTATAGGTGGTCTATGGGGACACGGACTCGGTCATGTCTCTAGAGGGGTCCATAGGGGTCTCTATACTGTCTCTATAGGTGGTCTATGGGGACACGGACTCGGTCATGTCTCTAGAGGGGTCCATAGGGGTCTCTATACTGTCTCTATAGGTGGTCTATGGGGACACGGCCTCGGTCATGTCTCTAGAGGGGTCCATAGGGGTCTCTATACTGTCTCTATAGGTGGTCTATGGGGACACGGCCTCGGTCATGTCTCTAGAGGGGTCCATAGGGGTCTCTATACTGTCTCTATAGGTGGTCTATGGGGACACGGACTCGGTCATGTCTCTAGAGGGGTCCATAGGGGTCTCTATACTGTCTCTATAGGTGGTCTATGGGGACACGGCCTCGGTCATGTCTCTAGAGGGGTCCATAGGGGTCTCTATACTGTCTCTATAGGTGGTCTATGGGGACACGGACTCGGTCATGTCTCTAGAGGGGTCCATAGGGGTCTCTATACTGTCTCTATAGGTGGTCTATGGGGACACGGACTCGGTCATGTGCCGCCTGGGCGTGCGCTCGGTGCCCGAGGCCATGGCCCTGGGCCGTGAAGTCGCCTCCTGGGTGTCCGAGCACTTCCCGGCCCCCATCCGGCTGCAGTTCGAGAAGGTGCGGAGCCGCCGGGGCCATAGGGGCTGTGGGAGCCTATAGGGGCTGTGGGAGCCTATAGGGGCTGTGGGAGCCTATAGGGGCTGTGGGAGCCTATAGGGGCTATGGGTGCCTATAGGGGCTATGGGAGCCTATAGGGGCTATGGGTGCCTATAGGGGCTGTGGGAGCCTATAGGGGCTGTGGGTGCCTATAGGGGCTGTGGGTGCCTATAGGGGCTGTGGGAGCCTATAGGGGCTATGGGAGCCTATAGGGGATGTGGGAGCCTATAGGGGCTGTGGGAGCCTATAGGGGCTGTGGGTGCCTATAGGGGCTGTGGGAGCCTATAGGGGCTGTGGGTGCCTATAGGGGCTGTGGGAGCCTATAGGGGCTGTGGGAGCCTATAGGGGCTGTGGGTGCCTATAGGGGCTGTGGGAGCCTATAGGGGCTGTGGGAGCCTATAGGGGATGTGGGAGCCTATAGGGGCTGTGGGTGCCTATAGGGGCTGTGGGAGCCTATAGGGGCTGTGGGAGCCTATAGAGGCTGTGGGTGCCTATAGGGGCTGTGGGTGCCTATAGGGGCTGTGGGAGCCTATAGGGGATGTGGGAGCCTATAGGGGATGTGGGAGCCTATAGGGGCTGTGGGTGCCTATAGGGGCTGTGGGAGCCTATAGGGGCTGTGGGAGCCTATAGGGGCTGTGGGTGCCTATAGGGGCTGTGGGAGCCTATAGGGGCTGTGGGAGCCTATAGGGGCTGTGGGTGCCTATAGGGGCTGTGGGAGCCTATAGGGGCTGTGGGAGCCTATAGGGGATGTGGGAGCCTATAGGGGATGTGGGAGCCTATAGGGGCTATGGGAGCCTATAGGGGACGTGGGAGCCTATAGGGGACGTGGGAGCCTATAGGGGCTATGGGAGCCTATAGGGGACGTGGGAGCCTATAGGGGCTGTGGGAGCCTATAGGGGACGTGGGAGCCTATAGGGGCTGTGGGTGCCTATAGGGGCTGTGGGAGCCTATAGGGGCTGTGGGTGCCTATAGGGGCTGTGGGAGCCTATAGGGGCTGTGGGTGCCTATAGGGGCTGTGGGAGCCTATAGGGGCTGTGGGAGCCTATAGGGGCTGTGGGTGCCTATAGGGGCTGTGGGAGCCTATAGGGGCTGTGGGAGCCTATAGGGGCTGTGGGTGCCTATAGGGGCTGTGGGTGCCTATAGGGGATGTGGGTGCCTATAGGGGATGTGGGTGCCTATAGGGGATGTGGGTGCCTATAGGGGCTGTGGGAGCCTATAGGGGCTGTGGGTGCCTATAGGGGCTGTGGGAGCCTATAGGGGCTGTGGGTGCCTATAGGGGCTGTGGGTGCCTATAGGGGCTGTGGGAGCCTATAGGGGCTGTGGGTGCCTATAGGGGCTGTGGGAGCCTATAGGGGATGTGGGTGCCTATAGGGGCTGTGGGAGCCTATAGGGGCTGTGGGTGCCTATAGGGGCTGTGGGAGCCTATAGGGGCTGTGGGAGCCTATAGGGGCTGTGGGTGCCTATAGGGGCTGTGGGAGCCTATAGGGGATGTGGGTGCCTATAGGGGCTGTGGGTGCCTATAGGGGATGTGGGAGCCTATAGGGGCTGTGGGAGCCTATAGGGGCTGTGGGAGCCTATAGGAGCTGTGGGTGCCTATAGGGGCTGTGGGAGCCTATAGGGGCTGTGGGTGCCTATAGGGGCTGTGGGTGCCTATAGGGGATGTGGGTGCCTATAGGGGCTGTGGGTGCCTATAGGGGCTGTGGGAGCCTATAGGGGCTGTGGGTGCCTATAGGGGCTGTGGGAGCCTATAGGGGCTGTGGGAGCCTATAGGGGATGTGGGAGCCTATAGGGGACGTGGGTGCCTATAGGGGCTGTGGGTGCCTATAGGGGCTGTGGGAGCCTATAGGGGATGTGGGAGCCTATAGGGGCTGTGGGTGCCTATAGGGGCTGTGAGTGCCTATAGGGGCTGTGGGAGCCTATAGGGGCTGTGGGAGCCTATAGGGGCTGTGGGTGCCTATAGGGGATGTGGGTGCCTATAGGGGCTGTGGGAGCCTATAGGGGATGTGGGAGCCTATAGGGGCTGTGGGAGCCTATAGGGGCTGTGGGTGCCTATAGGGGCTGTGGGTGCCTATAGGGGATGTGGGAGCCTATAGGGGCTGTGGGTGCCTATAGGGGCTGTGGGAGCCTATAGGGGCTGTGGGTGCCTATAGGGGCTGTGGGTGCCTATAGGGGATGTGGGAGCCTATAGGGGCTGTGGGAGCCTATAGGGACTGTGGGTGCCTATAGGGGTCTGTTGGTGCCTATAGGGGCTGTGGGTGCCTATAGGGACTGTGGGTGCCTATAGGGGTCTGTGGGAGCCTATAGGGGCTGTGGGTGCCTATAGGGGTCTGTGGGTGCCTATAGGGGCTGTGGGTGCCTATAGGGACTGTGGGTGCCTATAGGGGTCTGTGGGTGCCTATAGGGGCTGTGGGTGCCTATAGGGACTGTGGGTGCCTATAGGGGTCTGTGGGTGCCTATGGGCATCTATATGTTCTCTAGAGATGTCTATATGTCCTGTGTAGCTGTGTGTGTGTTCTCTATAGGTGTCTCTATGTTACCTATAGCTTTCTGTAGATTCCTATATGTCCTCTATAGGTGTGTCTGTCTTCTCTGTAGGTGTCTATAGGTGTCTCTATGGTTTGTCTCTAGGTGTCTCTATAGGTGTCTATAGGTGTCTCTGTCTCTAGGTGTCTATAGGTGTCTATAGGTGTCTATAGGTGTCTCTATGGTGTCTCTATGGTCTCTATTGTCTCTATAGGTGTACTGGCCCTACCTCCTCATCAGTAAGAAGCGCTATAGGTGTCTATAGGTGTCTATAGGTGTCTATAGGTGTCTATAGGTGTCTCTATGGGGTCTCTATGGTGTCTCTATGGTCTCTATAGGTGTACTGGCCCTACCTCCTCATCAGTAAGAAGCGCTATAGGTGTCTATAGGTGTCTATAGGTGTCTCTATGGTGTCTCTATGGGGTCTCTATGGTCTCTATAGGTGTACTGGCCCTACCTCCTCATCAGTAAGAAGCGCTATAGGTGTCTATAGGTGTCTATAGGTGTCTATAGGTGTCTATAGGTGTCTATAGGTGTCTATAGGTGTCTATAGGTGTCTCTATGGTGTCTCTATGGGGTCTCTATGGTCTCTATAGGTGTACTGGCCCTACCTCCTCATCAGTAAGAAGCGCTATAGGTGTCTATAGGTGTCTATAGGTGTCTATAGGTGTCTCTATGGTGTCTCTATGGTGTCTCTATGGTCTCTATAGGTGTACTGGCCCTACCTCCTCATCAGTAAGAAGCGCTATAGGTGTCTATAGGTGTCTCTATGGTGTCTCTATGGTGTCTCTATGGTCTCTATAGGTGTACTGGCCCTACCTCCTCATCAGTAAGAAGCGCTATAGGTGTCTATAGGTGTCTATAGGTGTCTATAGGTGTCTATAGGTGTCTATAGGTGTCTCTATGGTGTCTCTATGGGGTCTCTATGGTCTCTATAGGTGTACTGGCCCTACCTCCTCATCAGTAAGAAGCGCTATAGGTGTCTATAGGTGTCTATAGGTGTCTATAGGTGTCTATAGGTGTCTATAGGTGTCTATAGGGGTCTATAGGGGTCTCTATGGGGTCTCTATGGTGTCTCTATGGTCTCTATAGGTGTACTGGCCCTACCTCCTCATCAGTAAGAAGCGCTATAGGTGTCTATAGGTGTCTATAGGTGTCTATAGGTGTCTATAGGTGTCTATAGGGGTCTCTATGGTGTCTCTATGGTGTCTCTATGGTCTCTATAGGTGTACTGGCCCTACCTCCTCATCAGTAAGAAGCGCTATAGGTGTCTATAGGTGTCTATAGGTGTCTATAGGTGTCTATAGGTGTCTATAGGTGTCTCTATGGTGTCTTTATGGTGTCTCTATGGTCTCTATAGGTGTACTGGCCCTACCTCCTCATCAGTAAGAAGCGCTATAGGTGTCTATAGGTGTCTATAGGTGTCTATAGGTGTCTCTATGGTGTCTCTATGGTCTCTATAGGTGTACTGGCCCTACCTCCTCATCAGTAAGAAGCGCTATAGGTGTCTATAGGTGTCTATAGGTGTCTATAGGTGTCTATAGGTGTCTATAGGTGTCTATAGGGGTCTCTATGGGGTCTCTATGGGGTCTCTATGGTCTCTATAGGTGTACTGGCCCTACCTCCTCATCAGTAAGAAGCGCTATAGGTGTCTATAGGTGTCTATAGGTGTCTATAGGTGTCTATAGGTGTCTATAGGTGTCTCTATGGGGTCTCTATGGGGTCTCTATGGTCTCTATAGGTGTACTGGCCCTACCTCCTCATCAGTAAGAAGCGCTATAGGTGTCTATAGGTGTCTATAGGTGTCTATAGGTGTCTCTATGGGGTCTCTATGGTCTCTATAGGTGTACTGGCCCTACCTCCTCATCAGTAAGAAGCGCTATAGGTGTCTATAGGTGTCTATAGGTGTCTATAGGTGTCTCTATGGTGTCTCTATGGGGTCTCTATGGTCTCTATAGGTGTACTGGCCCTACCTCCTCATCAGTAAGAAGCGCTATAGGTGTCTATAGGTGTCTATAGGTGTCTATAGGTGTCTCTATGGTGTCTCTATGGGGTCTCTATGGTCTCTATAGGTGTACTGGCCCTACCTCCTCATCAGTAAGAAGCGCTATAGGTGTCTATAGGTGTCTATAGGTGTCTATAGGGGTCTCTATGGTGTCTCTATGGGGTCTCTATGGTCTCTATAGGTGTACTGGCCCTACCTCCTCATCAGTAAGAAGCGCTATAGGTGTCTCTAGGTGTCTATAGGTGTCTATAGGTGTCTATAGGTGTCTATAGGGGTCTCTATGGTGTCTCTATGGGGTCTCTATGGTCTCTATAGGTGTACTGGCCCTACCTCCTCATCAGTAAGAAGCGCTATAGGTGTCTATAGGTGTCTATAGGTGTCTATAGGTGTCTCTATGGTGTCTCTATGGTGTCTCTATGGGGTCTCTATGGTCTCTATAGGTGTACTGGCCCTACCTCCTCATCAGTAAGAAGCGCTATAGGTGTCTATAGGTGTCTATAGGTGTCTATAGGTGTCTATAGGTGTCTATAGGGGTCTCTATGGTCTCTATAGGTGTACTGGCCCTACCTCCTCATCAGTAAGAAGCGCTATAGGTGTCTATAGGTGTCTATAGGTGTCTATAGGTGTCTATAGGTGTCTATAGGGGTCTCTATGGTCTCTATAGGTGTACTGGCCCTACCTCCTCATCAGTAAGAAGCGCTATAGGTGTCTATAGGTGTCTATAGGTGTCTATAGGTGTCTCTATGGTGTCTCTATGGGGTCTCTATGGTCTCTATAGGTGTACTGGCCCTACCTCCTCATCAGTAAGAAGCGCTACGCCGGCCTCTGCTTCTCCTCGAGCGCCGAGGTCCCGGACGGGCTGGACTGCAAGGGGCTGGAGGCGGTGCGCAGGGACAACTGCCCCCTAGCGGCCAACCTGGTCACTGCCTGCCTGCAGCGCCTCCTGCTGCACCGGTGGGCTCGGGGGGGGTGCGGGGGCTGTGGGGGGATATGGGGGGATGTGGGTCCTATGGGGGGGTATGGGTGCTATGGGGGGATATGGGGTGCTATGGGTGCTATGGGGTGCTATGGGGTGCTATGGGGTGCTATGGGGGGCTATGGGGGCTATGGGGGGATATGGGTGCTATGGGGTGCTATGGGGGGATATGGGTGCTATGGGGTGCTATGGGGGGATATGGGGGGATATGGGTGCTATGGGGTGCTATGGGGGGATATGGGTGCTATGGGGGGATATGGGTCCTATGGGGGGGTATGGGGGGATATGGGGGGCTATGGGTGCTATGGGGTGCTATGGGGGGATATGGGATGCTATGGGGGGATATGGGTGCTATGGGGTGCTATTGGGGGGCTATGGGGTTCTATGGGATGCTATGGGGGGATATGGGTGCTTTGGGGTGCTATGGGGGGATATGGGGTTCTGTGGGGTGCTATGGGTGCTATGGGGTGATATGGGTGCTATGGGGTGCTATGGGGTAATATGCATGCTATGGGGTGATATGGGGGTTATGGGATGCTATGGGGTTCTATGGGGTGATATGGGCTGATATGGGTGCTATGGGGTGCTGTGGGGTAATATGCATGCTATGGGGTGATATGGGGGCTATGGGATGCTATGGGGTTCTATGGGGCGATATGGCCTGATATGGGTGCTATGGGGTGCTATGGGGTAATATGCATGCTATGGGGTGATATGGGGGCTATGGGATGCTATGGGGTTCTATGGGGTGATATGGCCTGATATGGGTGCTATGGGGTGATATGGGGGCTATGGGCTGATATGGGGGCTATGGGGTGATATGGGGGCTATGGGGTGATATGCGGGCTATGGGGTGATATGGGTGCTATGGGCTGATATGGGGTCTATGGGGTGATATGGGGGCTATGGGGGGATATGGGGGCTATGGGGGGATATGGGGGCTATGGGTGGCTATGGGGGCTATGGGGTGCTGTGGGGTACTGGGGAATGTGACATGGGGGTGTTGGGGGTGACTGAGTGATAGGGTGTGATGGGGTGCACTATGGGTGCTGTACAGGGCTCTGTATGGTCCCTAGGGCTCTATCTCTAGGTGCCCCATAGGCTCTATGGGCTCTGTGTAGGGGTGCCCCACAGGCTCTATGGGCTCTGTGTAGGGGAGCCCCACAGGCTCTATGGGCTCTGTGTAGGGGAGCCCCACAGGCTCTATGGGCTCTGTGTAGGGGAGCCCCACAGGCTCTATGGGCTCTGTGTAGGGGAGCCCCACAGGCTCTATGGGCTCTGTGTAGGGGTGCCCCGCAGGCTCTATGGGGGTGCCCCGCAGGCTCTATGGGGGTGCCCCACAGGCTCTATGGGGGTGCCCCACAGGCTCTATGGGCTCTATGGGGGTGCCCCACAGGCTCTATGGGCTCTGTGTAGGGGAGCCCCACAGGCTCTATGGGGCTCTATGGGGGTGCCCCGCAGGCTCTATGGGGGTGCCCCGCAGGCTCTATGGAGGTGCCCCACAGGCTCTATGGGCTCTATGGGGGTGCCCCGCAGGCTCTATGGGGGTGCCCCGCAGGCTCTATGGGGGTGCCCCGCAGGCTCTATGGGGGTGCCCCACAGGCTCTATGGGCTCCATGGGGGAGCCCCACAGGCTCTATGGGGGTGCCCCACAGGCTCTATGGGCTCTATGGGGGTGCCCCACAGGCTCTATGGGGGTGCCCCACAGGCTCTATGGGGGTGCCCCACAGGCTCTATGGGCTCCATGGGGGTGCCCCGCAGGCTCTATGGGCTCCATGGGGGAGCCCCGCAGGCGCCCCATGGGCTCTGTCCCCGTGCGCCCGGCAGGGACCCGGCGGGGGCGGTGCTGCACGCGCAGGAGGTGATCTCGGACCTGCTCTGTGACCGCGTGGATCTCTCCCAGCTCGTGATCACCAAGGAGCTCACCCGGGCGGCCACCGAGTACGCGGCGCCCCAGGCGCACGTCCAGCTGGCACAGAGGTGGGGGCGCCCCCTAGGGACACCCCTATAGACCCCTATAGACACCCCCTAGGGACCCCTATAGAACCCCTATAGATCCCCTATAGACCCTTATAGACACCCCCTAGGGACCCCTATAGAACCCCTATAGATCCCCTATAGACCCTTATAGACACCCCCTAGGGACCCCTATAGAACCCCTATAGATCCCCTATAGATCCCCTATAGATCCCCTATAGACACCCCCTAGGGACCCCTATAGAACCCCTATAGATCCCCTATAGACCCCTATAGATCCCCTACAGACACCCCCTATGGACACCCCCTATAGACTCCTATAGATCCCCTATAGACACCTCCTATGGACCCCTATAGAACCCCTATAGACACTTTCCATAGACCCCTATAGATCCCCTATGACACCCCCTATGGACCCCTATAGATCCCCTATGGACACCCCCAATGGACACCCCCTATAGACTCCTATAGATCCCCTATAGACACCCCCTAGGGACACCCCCATAGACCCCTGTAGATCCCCTATGGACACCCCCTATGGACACCCCCTATGGACACCCCCTATAGACTCCTATAGATCCCCTATAGACACCCGTATGGACCCCTATAGACACCCCCTATAGACACCCACTATAGACCTCCATTGACATCCCCTGTAGACCCCCTATAGACCTCCACTGACACCCCCTGACACCCCCTATAGCCCCCCCAGAGACCCCCGTTGACATCCCCATTGACAGCCCCTATAGACCCCCCCAGAGACCCCCATTGACATCCCCATTGACAGCCCCTATAGCCCCCCCCAGAGACCCCCGTTGACATCCCCATTGACAGCCCCTATAGCCCCCCCCAGAGACCCCCATTGACATCCCCATTGACAGCCCCTATAGCCCCCCCCAGAGACCCCCGTTGACATCCCCATTGACAGCCCCTATAGCCCCCCCCAGAGACCCCCGTTGACATCCCCATTGACAGCCCTTATAGACCCCCTATAGATGCCCCCTATAGCCCCCATTGCCCCCCCCAGGATGCGGCAGCGGGACCCTGGCAGCGCCCCCGCCCTGGGCGACCGCGTCCCCTATGTCATCGTCACCGGGGCCAAGGGGGCGGCCGCGTACACCAGGTCCGAGGTGGGTCCATAGGGGACAATGGGGAGCGGGTCCATAGGGGACAATGGGGAGCGGGGCCCATAGGGATCAATGGGGAGCGGGTTCCATTGAGGACAATGGGGAGCGGGTTCCATTGAGGTCAATGGGGAGCGGGTTCCATTGAGGTCAATGGGGAGTGGGTTCCATTGGGGTCAATGGGGAGCGGGTTCCATTGAGGACAATGGGGAGCGGGTTCCATTGAGGTCAATGGGGAATGGGTTCCATTGGGGTCAATGGGGAGCGGGTTCCATTGAGGACAATGGGGAATGGGCTCCATTGAGGTCAATGGGGAATGGGTTCCATTGAGGACAATGGGGAATGGGTTCCATTGGGGTCAATGGGGAGCGGGTTCCATTGAGGACAATGGGGAATGGGCTCCATTGAGGTCAATGGGGAATGGGCTCCATTGAGGACAATGGGGAATGGGTTCCATTGGGGTCAATGGGGAATGGGCTCCATTGGGGTCAATGGGGAGCGGGTTCTATTGAGGGCAATGGGGAATGGGCTCCATTGAGGTCAATGGGGAATGGGTTCCATTGAGGACAATGGGGAGCGGGTTCCATTGAGGACAATGGGGAATGGGCTCCATTGAGTACAATGGGGAGCAGGTTCCATTGGGGTCAATGGGGAGCGGGTTCTATTGAGGGCAATGGGGAATGGGCTCCATTGAGGTCAATGGGGAATGGGTTCCATTGAGGACAATGGGGAGCGGGTTCCATTGAGGACAATGGGGAATGGGCTCCATTGAGTACAATGGGGAGCAGGTTCCATTGGGGTCAATGGGGAGCGGGTTCTATTGAGGGCAATGGGGAATGGGCTCCATTGAGGTCAATGAGGAATGGGTTCCATTGAGGACAATGGGGAGCGGGTTCCATTGAGGACAATGGGGAATGGGCTCCATTGAGTACAATGGGGAGCAGGTTCCATTGGGGTCAATGGGGAGCGGGTTCTATTGAGGGCAATGGGGAATGGGCTCCATTGAGGTCAATGAGGAATGGGTTCCATTGAGGACAATGGGGAGCGGGTTCCATTGAGGACAATGGGGAATGGGCTCCATTGAGGTCAATGGGGAATGGGCTCCATTGAGGACAATGGGGAGCAGGTTCCATTGAGGACAATGGGGAGCGGGTTCCATTGGGGTCAATGGTGGGGAGGACCCCAAAGCCTCTCTGTGCCCCCCCAGGACCCCATCTACGCCCTGGAGCACAACCTGCCCATTGACAGCCGCTATTACCTGGAGCAGCAGCTCGCCAAGCCCCTGCTGCGCATCTTCGAGCCCATCCTGGGCGAGGGCC
Organism: Psittacula echo; assembly: GCF_963264785.1. Classification (NCBI taxonomy): domain Eukaryota; kingdom Metazoa; phylum Chordata; class Aves; order Psittaciformes; family Psittacidae; genus Psittacula; species Psittacula echo. Next base: position 16,755 of record NW_027664151.1, on the reverse strand, counting down.
GGGCCGAGAGCATCCTGCTCAGTGAGGAGCCCCCCGAAACTGCCCCAGAACCACCCCAAAATGGGAGCCCCAGGAGGGGGGTCCCCACTGAACCCAATGGGGGGGTCATTGGGGGGGGTCCCTCCTTTATAACCCAATGGGGGGTCATTGGGGCATCCCCATTGAACCCAATGGGGGGGTCATTGTGGGGGGTCCCCCTTTTATAACCCAACGTGGAGGTCATTGGAGGGGTCCCCATTTAACCCAATGGGGGAGTCCCCACTGAACCCATTGGGGGGGTCATTGGGGCATCCCCATTGAACCCAATGGGGGGGTCATTGTGGGGGGTCCCCCTTTTATAACCCAACGTGGAGGTCATTGGAGGGGTCCCCATTTAACCCAATGGGGGAGTCCCCACTGAACCCATTGGGGGGGTCATTGGGGCATCCCCATTGAACCCAATGGGGGGGTCATTGTGGGGGGTCCCCCTTTTATAACCCAACGTGGAGGTCATTGGAGGGGTCCCCATTTAACCCAATGGGGGAGTCCCCACTGAACCCATTGGGGGGGTCCCCCCTTTATAACCCAGTGGGAGGTCATTGGGGCATCCCCATTGAACCCAATGGGGGGGTCATTGTGGGGGTCCCCCCCATGGACCTCAATGGCCCCCCCATCCCGCAGGGGGGGAGCACACCCGCTGCAAGACGCTGCTGACGGCGCAGGTCGGGGGGGGGCTCTTGGCCTTCGCCACGCGGCGCAGCACGTGCGTGGGCTGCCGGGCCGTACTACAGCACCACGGTAGGGGGGGCCGCTGCGCGACGCCCATTGGGGTCCATTGCGCAGGGCAGGGTGAACCCCCCCCTTCTATAATGGGAGCGTCCTAGCCCGGGCTGTGCCATAGCGCCACGGGAGGGGGAGTCACTGTGCGCTGCCCATTGGGGTCCATTGCGCAGGGCAGGGTGAACCCCCCCCTTCTATAATGGGAGCGTCCTAGCCCGGGCTGTGCCATAGCGCCACGGGAGGGGGAGTCACTGCGCGCTGCCCATTGGGGTCCATTGTGTGCCCCCCCCCATTGCCCCATAACTGCCACCCGTTGCCTCTTATTGCCCCCATTGCCCCTTATTGCCCCCATTGCCTCTTATTGCCCCCATTGCCTCTTATTGCCCCCATTGCCCCATAACTGCCCCCATTGTGCCCCCCCCCAATCTGTTGCCCCCCCCAGGAGCCGTTTGTGACTTCTGCCGCCAGCGCCAAGCTGAGCTCTACCAGAAGGAGGTGATGGGGGGAGCTAGGAGGGTCTATGGGGTCTATGGGGGGGCTGTAGGGGTCTATAGGGGGGACTATAGGGGCTATTGGGCCCTATGGGGTCTATAGGGAGGGCTATAGGGGTCTATGGGGTCCATAGGGTGGTCTATAGGGGTCTATGGGGTCTATAGGGAGGGCTATAAGGGTCTATGGGGTCCATAGGGTGGTCTATAGGGGTCTATGGGGTCTATAGGGTGGTCTATAGGGGTCTATGGGGTCCATAGGGTGGTCTATAGGGGTCTATGGGGTCCATAGGGTGGTCTATAGGGGTCTATGGGGTCTATAGGGAGGGCTATAGGGGTCTATGGGGTCCATAGGGTGGTCTATTGGGCCCTATGGGGTCTATAGGGAGGGCTATAGGGGTCTATGGGGTCCATAGGGTGGTCTATAGGGGTCTATGGGGTCCATAGGGTGGTCTATAGGGGTCTATGGGGTCTATAGGGAGGGCTATAGGGGTCTATGGGGTCCATAGGGTGGTCTATAGGGGTCTATGGGGTCCATAGGGTGGTCTATAGGGGTCTATGGGGTCTATAGGGAGGGCTATAGGGGTCTATGGGGTCCATAGGGTGGTCTATAGGGGTCTATGGGGTCTATGGGGTGGTCTATAGGGGTCTATGGGGTCTATAGGGTGGTCTATAGGGGTCTATGGGGTCTATAGGGTGGTCTGTAGGGGTCTATGGGGTCTATAGGGTGGTCTATAGTGGTCTATGGGGTCTATGGGGTGGTCTATAGGGGTCTATGGGGTGGTCTATAGGGAGGGCTAAAGGGGTCTATGGGGTCCATAGGGTGGTCTATAGGGGTCTATGGGGTCTATAGGGAGGGCTATAGGGGTCTATGGGGTCTATGGGGTGGTCTATAGGGGTCTATGGGGTCTATAGGGAGGGCTATAGGGATCTATGGGGTCTATGGGGTGGTCTATAGGGGTCTATGGGGTCTATAGGGAGGGCTATAGGGGTCTATAGGGGTCTATGGGGTCTATAGGGAGGGCTATAGGGGTCTATAGGGGTCTATGGGGTCCATAGGGAGGGCTATAGGGGTCTATGGGGTCTATGGGGTCTATAGGGGTCTATGGGGTCTATGGGGTGGTCTATAGGGGTCTATAGGGGTCTATAGGGGTCTATGGGGGTCTATGGGGGTCTATAGGGGTCTATGGGGTCCATAGGGTGGTCTATAGGGGTCTATGGGGTCTATAGGGAGGGCTATAGGGGTCTACGGGGTCTATGGGGTGGTCTATAGGGGTCTATGGGGTCTATAGGGAGGGCTATAGGGGTCTATGGGTTCTATGGGGTGGTCTATAGGGGTCTATGGGGTCTATAGGGAGGGCTATAGGGGTCTATGGGGTCCATAGGGTGGTCTATAGGGGTCTATGGGGTCTATAGGGAGGGCTATAGGGGTCTATGGGGTCCATAGGGTGGTCTATAGGGGTCTATGGGGTCTATAGGGTGGTCTATAGGGGTCTATGGGGTCCATAGGGTGGTCTATAGGGGTCTATGGGGTCTATAGGGTGGTCTGTAGGGGTCTATGGGGTCTATAGGGTGGTCTATAGGGGTCTATGGGGTCTATGGGGTGGTCTATAGGGGTCTATGGGGTGGTCTATAGGGAGGGCTATAGGGGTCTATGGGGTCTATGGGGTGGTCTATAGGGGTCTATAGGGTGGTCTATAGGGGTCTATGGGGTCTATGGGGTGGTCTATAGGGGTCTATGGGGTGGTCTATAGGGAGGGCTATAGGGGTCTATGGGGTCTATGGGGTGGTCTATAGGGGTCTATGGGGTGGTCTATAGGGGTCTATGGAGTCTATGGGGTCTATGGGGGTCTGTAGGGGTCTATAGGAGTCTATGGGGTCTATAGGGGTCTATGGGGTCTATAGGGGTCTATAGGGGTCTATGGGGTCTATAGGGGTCTATGGGGTCTATGGGGTGGTCTATAGGGGTCTATGGGGTCTATAGGGGTCTATGGGGTCTATGGGGTGGTCTATAGGGGTCTATGGGGTCTATAGGGGTCTATAGGGGTCTATAGGGGTCTATGGGGTCTATAGGGGTCTATGGGGTCTATGGGGTGGTCTATAGGGGTCTATGGGGTCTATAGGGGTCTATAGGGGTCTATAGGGGTCTATGGGGTCTATAGGGGTCTATGGGGGTGTCGTGGCCCCGCGGTGCCCACGCGCTGCCGTCGGTGCCGTTGCCAGGTGGGGGCGCTGGCGGCGCTGGAGCAGCGCTTCTCGCGCCTGTGGAGCCAGTGCCAGCGGTGCCAGGGCGCCCTGCACCAGGACGTGCTGTGCACCAGGTGCGCCCCATTGCGCCCCACTGCGCCCCACTGCGCCCCACTGAGCCCCATTGACCCCAGTGAGCCCCACTGCGCCCCACTGCGCCCCACTGCGCCCCACTGAGCCCCACTGAGCCCCACTGCGCCCCACTGCGCCCCACTGCGCCCCACTGAGCCCCACTGCGCCCCACTGCGCCCCACTGAGCCCCACTGAGCCCCACTGCGCCCCACTGAGCCCCATTGAGCCCCATTCAGCCCAATTGAGCCCCACTGAGCCCCATTGAGCCCTATTGATTCCCATTGACCCCCATTGACCCCACTGAACCCCATTGAACCCCATTGACCCCATTGAACCCCATTGAACCCCCATTGCCCCCATTGAACCCCATTGCCCCCATTGCCCCCATTGCCCCCCATTGCCCCATTGCCCCCATTGCCCCCATTGATCCCCATTGATCCCCATTGCCCCCATTGCCCCCATTGATCCCCATTGCCCCCATTACCCCCATTACCCCCATTACCCCCATTGCCCCCCATTGCCCCCATTGCCCCCATTGCCCTCATTGCCCCCATTGCCCACCATTGCTCCATTGCCCCCATTGCCCCCATTGCCCCCCATTGCCCCCATTGCCCCCATTGATCCCCATTGCCCCCATTACCCCCATTGCCCCCATTGCCCCCATTGCCCCCATTGCCCTCATTGCCCCCATTGCCCACCATTGCCCCATTGCCCCCATTGCCCCCCATTGCCCCCATAGCCCACCATTGCCCCATTGCCCCCATTGCCCCCCATTGCCCACCATTGCCCCATTGCCCCCATTGCCCCCCATTGCCCCCATTGCCCCCATTGCCCCCATTGACCCCATTGCCCTCATTGCCCCCATTGCCCCCATTGCCCACCATTGCCCCATTGCCCCCATTGCCCCCCATTGCCCCCCATTGCCCCATTGCCCCCATTGCCCCCATTGCTCCCATTGCCCCATTGCCCCCATTGCCCCCATTGCCCCATTGCCCCCATTGCCCCCATTGCTCCCATTGCCCCATTGCCCCCATTGCCCCTCTTGCCCCCATTGCCCCCATTGCTCCCATTGCCCCATTGCCCCCATTGCCCCCATTGCCCCATTGCCCCCATTGCCCCCATTGCTCCCATTGCCCCATTGCCCCCATTGCCCCCATTGCCCCCATTGCCCCCATTGCTCCCATTGCTCCCATTGCCCCCATTGCTCCCATTGCCCCATTGCCCCCATTGCCCCCATTGCCCTCATTGCCCCCATTGCCCCCATTGCCCCCATTGCCCCCATTGCCCCCCATTGACCCCATTGCCCCCCATTGCCCCCCAGCCGGGACTGCCCCATATTCTACATGCGCCGCAAGGTGCAGAAGGACCTGGACGCGCAGCAGGCGCTGGTCGCGCGTTTCGGGGTCCCCTCCTGGTGACCCCCCCTTGGACCCCCATCATTGCCCCCCCCCATGGCCACATCCGGGCCTTTGGGGGGGGTCCTGTGCTCAATAAACGCCCCATAGAAACCCATTGGGGTCCCCTTTATCCATGGGGCGGGGGGGGGGGGTGTGTGTGTGTCCTCCGAGCCGCTAGGTGGCGGCGCTGCGGCTCTGCGCCCACCCCTCCGCGGTGGGCGGGGCTTCGCCGTGGAGGGACAAGCCCCTGGCCAATCGCGCCGCGCCGCGGGGAGCGGCGGCCAATGGGGAGGCGCGGAGGGAGGCCCGGGCTCCGCCCACGGCATGAAAGGAGCGGGGCGGGGGGGGGGGCCGCTGGTGGTGGCGCTCTCAAGATGGCGGAGGCGGCGGCGAACTGCATCATGGAGGTGAGCGGGGCCGGGGGCCCTGTGGGGCGCTATGGGGCGCTGTGGGGCGCTGTGGGGCGCTGTGGGGCTCTATGGGGCCCTATAGTGTTCTATGGGGGCGCTGTGGGGGCTTCAAGGCGCTCTATGGGCCCCGTATTGGGGCCGCGGAGGCCTCTGGGGCGGGGGGGGGGGGTCTCCATAGGGCTCTATGGGGCCGGGGCGGGCGCTATGGGGCGGGGGGGCCCCTATAGGGCTCTGTAGGGGCTTTAAGGAGCTCTGTGGGGCCCGTATCGGGGCCGGGGGGGGATCTGTGGGGCGCTGTGGGGCAGGGGCCCGCTACGGGGTCCGTAATGGGGCCGTGGGGGGGGGCTGTGAGCGTCTATGGGGCTCAGTGGGGCTCTATAGGGCTCAATGGGGGTCGGTGGGGCCTCTGTGGGGCTCTGTGAGGCTCTGTGGGGCTCAAAGGGGCCTATGGGGGCCTCCATGGGGGTCAATGGGGCCTCTATGGGGGTCAGTGGCGCCTATGGAGGCCTCTGTAGGGCTCAATGGGGCCCAATGGGGCTGGGGGGGGCCCCGCACGCACGTGGGGGCCCGGGCCCCGCCCCCCCAAGCCCCGCCCCCGCCACGCGGCTCCCGCCAGCGCGGGAACAAAGGGGAGGGGGGAGGGGCGGGGCCTGTCGCGATAGAGCGGGGGGCGGGGCTCCTATCGCGATAACAGCAGCGGCCCCTCCCCCCCCCTAGACCCCAGTGGGGCTGCCCCCCCCCATAGACCCCAATGGGGCTGCCCCCCCCCCATAGACCCCAGTGGGGCTGCCCCCCCCCATAGACCCCAATGGGGCTGCCCCCCCCCCATAGACTCCAGTGGGGCTGCCCCCCCCCCATAGACCCCAATGGGGCTGCCCCCCTCCCATAGACCCCAATGGGGCTGCCCCCCTCCCATAGGCCCCAATGGGGCTGCCCCCCTCCCATAGACCCCAATGGGGCTGCCCCCCTCCCATAGGCCCCAATGGGGCTGCCCCCCTCCCATAGGCCCCAGTGGGGCTGCCCCCCTCCCATAGGCCCCAATGGGGCTGCCCCCCTCCCATAGGCCCCAATGGGGCTGCCCCCCTCCCATAGACCCCAATGGGGCTGCCCCCCTCCCATAGGCCCCAATGGGGCTGCCCCCCTCCCATAGGCCCCAGTGGGGCTGCCCCCCTCCCATAGACCCCAATGGGGCTGCCCCCCTCCCATAGGCCCCAGTGGGGCTGCCCCCCTCCCATAGACCCCAATGGGGCTGCCCCCCTCCCATAGGCCCCAGTGGGGCTGCCCCCCTCCCATAGGCCCCAATGGGGCTGCCCCATAGCCGCTATGGGGCTGACCACGCTTCCTCTCTCTTAGAGCTTTGTGGCCACTCTGGCAACCGGGATGAGGCTGCAGCCGCTGCTCCGGGATGTAACTATGCCGGGCCCCATAGAGAACTATAGAGCCCTATAGAGCTCATAGTGCCCCATAGAGAACTATAGAGCCCTATAGAGCTCATAGTGCCCCATAGAGAACTATAGAGCCCTATAGAGCTCATAGTGCCCCATAGAGAACTATAGAGCCCTATAGAGCCCATAGTGCCCCATAGAGAACTATAGAGCCCTATAGAGCCCATAGTGCCCCATAGAGAACTATAGAGCCCTATAGAGCCCATAGTGCCCCATAGAGAACTATAGAGCCCATAGTGCCCCCATAGAGAACTATAGATCCCATAGTGCCCCATAGAGCCCTGTAGAGACCCATAGAGCCCATAGTGCCCCATAGAGAACTATAGAGCCCTGTAGAGCCCATAGTGCCCAATAGAGCCCTGTAGAGCCCATAGTGCCCAATAGAGCCCTGTAGAGACCCATAGAGCCCCATAGAGACCTGTAGAGCCCCATAGAGCCATAGAGCCCTGTAGAGACCCATAGAGCCCATAGCGCCCCATAGAGACCTGTAGAGCCCCATAGAGCCCATAGAGCCCTGTAGAGACCCATAGAGCCCATAGTGCCCCATAGAGACCTGTAGAGACCCATAGAGCCCATAGTGCCCCATAGAGACCTGTAGAGACCCATAGAGTCCCATAGTGCCCCATAGAGACCGTAGCAACCCGTAGGAACGCATAGAAGCACATAGAGCCCCATAGAAAACCTATAGAGATCCTAGAAACCCATAGGGACCCATAGCACCCCATAGAGAACCATAGCGCCCCATAGAGACCCATAGACACATGTAGGGACCCCATAGGCCACATAAACCCCCTTTAGAGCCCCGTAACCCCCCCATGGGACCCCATAGAGCCCATAACCCCCCCCCTAAAAGCCCCATAGACCCCTATGGACCCCATAGACCCCCATAAAACCCCCATAGACCCTGACGGAACCCATAGACCCCAATGGACCCCATAGAGCCCCATAGACCCCAATGGACCCCATAGAGCCCCATAGACGCCAATGGACCCCATAGACCCCAATGGACCCCATAGAGCCTCCCCCATTCCCCTCCCCTTTAGTGCTCCCCAGAGCCCCCCCCAGCCCCATTGACCCCTACGGGCCCCCAGCCCCATTGACCCCTACGGGCCTCCAGCCCCATTGACCCCTACGGGCCCCCAGCCCCATTGACCCCTACGGGCCTCCAGCCCCATTGACCCCTACGGGCCCCCAGCCCCATTGACCCCTACGGGCCTCCAGCCCCATTGACCCCTATGGGCCCTCCAGCCCCATTGACCCCTACGGGCCTCCAGCCCCATTGACCCCTATGGGCCCCAGCCCCATTGACCCCTACGGGCCCCCAGCCCCATTGACCCCTACGGGCCCCCAGCCCCATTGACCCCTACGGCCTCCAGCCCCATTGAGCCCCGTGTCCCTGTGCCCCATTGAGCCCCGTGTCCCTGTGCCCCATTGAGCCCCGTGTCCCTGTGCCCCATTGAGCCCCGTGTCCCTGGGCCCCATTGAGCCCCGTGTCCCTGTGCCCCATTGAGCCCCGTGTCCCTGTGCCCCATTGAGCCCCGTGTCCCCTGTGCCCATTGAGCCCCGTGTCCCTGTGCCCCATTGAGCCCCGTGTCCCTGTGCCCCATTGAGCCCCGTGTCCCTGTGCCCATTGAGCCCCGTGTCCCTGTGGCCCATTGAGCCCCGTGTCCCTGTGCCCATTGAGCCCCGTGTCCCTGTGCCCCATTGAGCCCCGTGTCCCTGTGCCCATTGAGCCCCGTGTCCCTGTGCCCCATTGAGCCCCGTGTCCCTGGGCCCCATTGAGCCCGTGTCCCTGGGCCCCATTGAGCCCCGTGTCCCTGTGCCCCATTGAGCCCCGTGTCCCTGGGCCCCATTGAGCCCCGTGTCCCTGGGCCCCATTGAGCCCCGTGTCCCTGGGCCCCATTGAGCCCCGTGTCCCTGGGCCCCATTGAGCCCGTGTCCCTGTGCCCATTGAGCCCGTGTCCCTGTGCCCCATTGAGCCCCGTGTCCCTGTGCCCATTGAGCCCCGTGTCCCTGTGCCCCATTGAGCCCCGTGTCCCTGTGCCCCATTGAGCCCCGTGTCCCTGGGCCCATTGAGCCCCGTGTCCCTGGGCCCATTGAGCCCCGTGTCCCTGTGCCCCATTGAGCCCCGTGTCCCTGTGCCCATTGAGCCCCGTGTCCCTGTGCCCATTGAGCCCCGTGTCCCTGTGCCCATTGAGCCCCGTGTCCCTGTGCCCCATTGAGCCCCGTGTCCCTGTGCCCATTGAGCCCCGTGTCCCCTGTGCCCCATTGAGCCCCGTGTCCCTGTGCCCATTGAGCCCCGTGTCCCTGTGCCCATTGAGCCCCGTGTCCCTGTGCCCCATTGAGCCCCGTGTCCCTGTGCCCCATTGAGCCCCGTGTCCCTGTGCCCCATTGAGCCCCGTGTCCCTGTGCCCATTGAGCCCCGTGTCCCTGTGCCCATTGAGCCCCGTGTCCCTGTGCCCCATTGAGCCCCGTGTCCCTGTGCCCCATTGAGCCCCGTGTCCCTGTGCCCCATTGAGCCCCGTGTCCCCTGTGCCCCATTGAGCCCCGTGTCCCTGTGCCCATTGAGCCCCGTGTCCCTGTGCCCATTGAGCCCCGTGTCCCTGGGCCCCATTGAGCCCCGTGTCCCTGTGCCCCATTGAGCCCCGTGTCCCTGTGCCCATTGAGCCCCGTGTCCCTGTGCCCATTGAGCCCCGTGTCCCTGTGCCCATTGAGCCCCGTGTCCCTGGGCCCCATTGAGCCCCCGTGTCCCTGTGGCCCCATTGAGCCCCGTGTCCCTGTGCCCATTGAGCCCCGTGTCCCTGTGCCCATTGAGCCCCGTGTCCCTGTGCCCATTGAGCCCCGTGTCCCTGGGCCCCATTGAGCCCCGTGTCCCTGTGCCCCATTGAGCCCCGTGTCCCTGTGCCCATTGAGCCCCGTGTCCCTGTGCCCATTGAGCCCCGTGTCCCTGTGCCCATTGAGCCCCGTGTCCCTGTGCCCATTGAGCCCCGTGTCCCTGCCCAGGTCTCCTGCCCGCCCAGCGCCAGCCCCAAGCCCCCGCCGAGGAGATGACCTCCAAGGATTACTACTTCGACTCCTACGCGCACTTCGGCATCCACGAGGTACCCAAACCCCCCCTTTGTGCCCCCAAACCCCCCCTTTGTGCCCCAAACCCCCCCTTTGTGCCCCAAACCCCCCCTTTGTGCCCCCAAACCCCCTTTGTGCCCCCAAACCCCCCCTTTGTGCCCCCAAACCCCCCCTTTGTGCCCCCAAACCCCCCCTTTGTGCCCCAAACCCCCCCTTTGTGCCCCCAAACCCCCTTGTGCCCCCAAACCCCCCTTTGTGCCCCCCTTTGTGCCCCCAAACCCCCCCTTTGTGCCCCCCCTCGCTCCCCCCTCGCTCCCCCCTCGCTCCCCCCTCGCCCCCCCCTCGCCCCCCCCTCGCTCCCCCCCGCCCCCCCCTCGCCGCCCCCTCGCTCCCCCCTCGCTCCCCCTCGCCCCCCCCTCGCCCCCCCCTCGCCCCCCCCTCGCTCCCCCCTCGCTCCCCCCTCGCTCTCCCCCTTGCTCCCCCCCCTCGCCCCCCCCTCGCCCCCCCCTCGCCCCCCCCCTCGCTCCCCCCTCGCTCCCCCCTCGCCCCCCCCTCGCCCCCCCTCGCCCCCCCCTCGCTCCCCCCTCGCTCTCCCTCGCTCCCCCCCTCGCCCCCCCCTCGCCCCCCCCCTCGCCCCCCCCTCGCCCCCCCCTCGCCCCCCCCTCGCTCCCCCCTCGCCCCCCCTCGCTCCCCCCTCGCTCCCCCTCGCCCCCCCTCGCTCCCCCCTCGCCCCCCCCTCGCCCCCCCCCTCGCCCCCCCCTCGCTCCCCCCTCGCCCCCCCCTCGCTCCCCCCCCCTCGCTCCCCCCCCCTCGCTCCCCCCCCTCGCCCCCCCTCGCCCCCCCTCCCCCCCCCTCGCTCCCCCCCCCTCGCTCCCCCCTCGCTCCCCCCCCCGCCCCCCCTCGCCCCCCCTCGCCCCCCCCTCGCCCCCCCTCCCCCCCCCTCGCCCCCCCTCGCTCCCCCCTCGCCCCCCCCTCGCCCCCCCCTCGCCCCCCCCTCCCCCCCTCGCCCCCCCCTCGCTCCCCCTCGCCCCCCCTCGCCCCCCCCTCGCTCCCCCTCGCCCCCCCCCGCTCCCCCCTCGCCCCCCCCTCGCCCCCCCCTCGCTCCCCCCTCCCCCCCCCCTCGCTCCCCCCTCGCCCCCCCCTTGCTCCCCCCTCGCCCCCCCTCGCCCCCCCTCGCCCCCCCCTTGCTCCCCCCTCCCCCCCCCTCCCCCCCCCCTCGCCCCCCCCTCGCCCCCCGCCCCCCCGGCCCGGTTGCCATGGGCTCGCGGTGCCGCAGGAGATGCTCAAGGACGAGGTGCGCACGCTCACCTACCGCAACTCCATGTTCCACAACCGGCACCTCTTCAAGGACAAGGTCGTGCTCGACGTGGGCAGCGGCACCGGCATCCTCTGCATGTTCGCCGCCAAGGCCGGCGCCCGCAGGGTCATCGGGGTCAGGGTCCTATGGGGGGGCTGGGGGGGCTGAAAGGGGGTTATGGAGTCCTATAGGGGGGCAATGGGGTCCTATAGGGGGGCAATGGGGTCCTATAGGGGGGCTATGGGGTCCTATAGGGGGGCTGTGGGGTCCTATAGGGGGCTATGGGGTCCTATAGGGGGGCTGTGGGGGCTGAAAGGGGGCTATGGGGTCCTATAGGGGGGCTGGGGGGTCCTATAGGGGGGCTGGGGGTCCTATAGGGGGGCTGTGGGGGCTGAAAGGGGGCTATGGGGTCCTATAGGGGGGCTGGGGGGTCCTATAGGGGGGCTATGGGGTCCTATAGGGGGGCTGTGGGGTCCTATAGGGGGGCTGTGGGGGCTGAAAGGGGGTTATGGGGTCCTATAGGGGGGCTGTGGGGTCCTATAGGGGGGCAATGGGGTCCTATAGGGGGGCTATGGGGGCTGAAAGGGGGCTATGGGGTCCTATAGGGGGGCTGTGGGGTCCTATAGGGGGGCAATGGGGTCCTATAGGGGGGCTGGGGGGGCTGAAAGGGGCTATGGGGTCCTATAGGGGGCTATGGGGTCCTATAGGGGGCAGTGGGGTCCTATAGGGGGGCTATGGGGGATGAAAGGGGGCTGTGGGGTCCTATAGGGGGGCTGTGGGGTCCTATAGGGGGGCTATGGGGTCCTATAGGGGGGCTGTGGGGTCCTATAGGGGGCTATGGGGGCTGAAAGGGGGCTATGGGGTCCTATAGGGGGGCTGTGGGGTCTGAAAGGGGGCTGTGGGGTCCTATAGGGGGGCTGTGGGGTCCTATAGGGGGGCTGTGGGGGCTGAAAGGGGGCTATGGGGTCCTATAGGGGGGCTATGGGGTCCTATAGGGGGGCTGTGGGGGCTGAAAGGGGGCTATGGGGTCCTATAGGGGGGCTGTGGGGTCCTATAGGGGGGCTGGGGGGTCCTATAGGGGGCTGTGGGTCTGAAAGGGGGCTATGGGGTCCTATAGGGGGGCTATGGGGTCCTATAGGGGGGCTGGGGGGTCCTATAGGGGGGCTGTGGGGTCTGAAAGGGGGTTATGGGGTCCTATAGGGGGCTGTGGGTCCTATAGGGGGGCTATGGGGGCTGAAAGGGGGCTATGGGGTCCTATAGGGGGGCTGTGGGGTCTGAAAGGGGGTTATGGGGTCCTATGGGCTCTTAAAGGGGGCCTATAGGGTCCTATGGGGGACTATGGGCTCTTAAAGGTGGTCTGTGGGGTCCTAAAGGGGTAATAGGGTGCTTAGGGGGCTCTGGGGGGCTCTATGGGGCTGGCCGTGGGTCTCAGCCCCCCGCTTGCCCCCCCAGATCGAGTGTTCGAGCATCTCTGACTACGCCGTCAAGATCATCAAGGCCAATAAACTGGATCATGGTGAGGGCCCTGCCCCATAGCAACACGTAACTGCCCCATAGCGCCCCATAGCGCCCCAGAGAGACCCGTAACTGCCCCATAGCGCCCCATAGCGCCCCAGAGAGACCCATAACTGACCCATAGAGACCCATAACTGCCCCATAGCGCCCCAGAGAGACCCGTAACTGCCCCATAGCGCCCCATAACTGACCCATAGAGACCCGTAACTGCCCCATAGCGCCCCATAGCGCCCCAGAGAGACCCATAACTGCCCCATAGGCGCCCCAGAGAGACCCGTAACTGCCCCATAGCGCCCCATAGCGCCCCAGAGAGACCCGTAACTGCCCCATAGCGCCCCATAGCGCCCCAGAGAGACCCGTAACTGCCCCATAGCGCCCCAGAGAGACCCAGAGAGACCCATAACTGACCCATAGAGACCCATAACTGCCCCAAGCGCCCCATAGCACCCCAGAGAGACCCATAACTGCCCCATAGCGCCCCATAGAGACCCATAACTGACCCATAGAGACCCATAACTGCCCCATAGCGCCCATAGCACCCCCTAAGCCCTCTCCCCCCCATCTTTGCAGTGGTCTCCATCATCAAGGGCAAGGTGGAGGAGGTGGAGCTGCCGGTACCCAAGGTCGACGTCATCATCAGCGAGTGGATGGGCTACTGCCTGTTCTATGAGTCCATGCTCAACACGGTCATCTACGCGCGGGACAAGTGGCTGGTCAGTGGGGCTGCCCCATAGCCTGCCCCATAGCACTCCATAGCCCCCATTGTGCCCCATAGCCCCCATTGTGCCCCATAGCCCCATTGTGCCCCATAGCCCCGTTGTGCCCCATAGCCCCATTGTGCCCCATAGCCCCATTGTGCCCCATAGCCCCCATTGTACCCCATAGCCCCGTTGTGCCCCATAGCCCCCATTGTACCCCATAGCCCTCATTGTGCCCCATAGCCCCATTGTGCCCCATAGCCCCGTTGTGCCCCATAGCCCCGTTGTGCCCCATAGCCCCATTGTGCCCCATAGCCCCCATTGTGCCCCATAGCCCCCATTGTGCCCCATAGCCCCTTTGTACCCCATAGCCCTCATTGTGCCCCATAGCCCCATTGTGCCCCATAGCCCCATTGTACCCCATAGCCCTCATTGTGCCCCATAGCCCCATTGTGCCCCATAGCCCCATTGTACCCCATAGCCCCATTGTGCCCCATAGCCCCATTGTACCCCATAGCCCCATTGTGCCCCATAGCCCCATTGTACCCCATAGCCCTCATTGTGCCCCATAGCCCCATTGTGCCCCATAGCCCCATTGTACCCCATAGCCCCATTGTGCCCCATAGCCCCATTGTGCCCCATAGCCCCCATTGTACCCCATAGCCCCATTGTACCCCATAGCCCCATTGTGCCCCGTAGCCCCATTGTGCCCCATAGCCCCCATTGTGCCCCATAGCCCCATTGTACCCCATAGCCCCGTTGTACCCCATAGCCCCATTGTGCCCCATAGCCCCCATTGTGCCCCATAGGACCCCTGACGGCCTCATCTTCCCCGACCGCGCCACCCTCTACGTGACGGCCATTGAGGACCGGCAATACAAAGACTACAAGATCCACTGTAAGTCCTCCCAGCCACTAGGGGGTGCCCCCCACGCCGCCGGTGTGGGGCAGCGCCCCATAGACAGCCCCTGCCCCACATCTCTAGGGTGGGAGAACGTCTACGGCTTCGACATGTCCCTGCATCAAGGACGTGGCCATCAAGGAGCCCTTGGTGGACGTGGTGGACCCCAAGCAGCTGGTGACCAACGCCTGCCTCATCAAGGTGGGTGCTGTGGGGCGCTACGGTCTCTATGGGTCTCTCTCTATGGGTCCCTATGGGTCCATGTGGGTCTCTATGATCTCTATGGGTCTCTCTCTTTGGGTCTCTCTGGTTTCTCCCCATGGTCCCTATGGTCTCTATGGGTCCCTGTGGGTCTCTGTGGTCTCTGTGGGTCCTATGGTCCTCTATGGTCTCTATGGGTCTCTATGGGTCTCTATGGTCTCTATGGGTCTCTATGGGTCTCTATGGTCTCTATGGGTCTCTATGGTCTCTATGGTCTCTATGGGTCTCTATGGGTCCCTGTGGGTCTCTGTGGTCTCTGTGGGTCCCTATGGTCTCTATGGTCTCTATGGGTCTCTATGGGTCTCTTTGGGTCTCCTATGGGTCTCTATGGGTCCCTGTGGGTCTCCATGGTCTCTATGGGTCCCTGTGGGTCTCTATGGGTCTCTATGGTTCCTCTGGGTCTCTATGGTCTCTATGGGTCTCTATGGTCTCTATGGTCTCTATGGTCTCTATGGGTCTCTGTGGTCTCTATGGTCTCTATGGTCTCTATGGGTCTCTATGGGTCTCTATGGGCTCTATGGGCTCTATGGCTCTATGGGCTCTATGGTCTCTATGTTCCTATGGGTCTCTATGGGCTCTATGGTCTCTATGGTCTCTATGGGTCTCTATGGTCTCTATGGTCTCTATGGTCTCTATGGTCTCTATGGTCTCTATGGGTCTCTATGGTCTCTATGGTCTCTATGGGTCTCTATGGGTCTCTATGGTCTCTATGGTCTCTATGGTCTCTATGGTCTCTATGGTCTCTATGGGTCTCTATGGTCTCTATGGGCTCTATGGGTCTCTATGGTCTCTATGGTCTCTATGGTCTCTATGGGTCTCTATGGTCTCTATGGGCTCTATGGTCTCTATGGTCTCTATGGGTCTCTATGGTCTCTATGGTCTCTATGGGTCTCTATGGTCTCTATGGGCTCTATGGGTCTCTATGGTCTCTATGGTCTCTATGGTCTCTATGGGTCTCTATGGTCTCTATGGGCTCTATGGTCTCTATGGTCTCTATGGGTCTCTATGGTCTCTATGGGTCTCTATGGTCTCTATGGTCTCTATGGTCTCTATGGGTCTCTATGGTCTCTATGGTCTCTATGGTCTCTATGGGTCTCTATGATCTCTATGGGTCTCTATGGTCTCTATGGTCTCTATGGGCTCTATGGGCTCTATGGTCTCTATGGTCTCTATGGGCTCTATGGGCTCTATGGTCTCTATGGTCTCTATGGGTCTCTATGGGTCTCTATGGTCTCTATGGTCTCTATGGTCTCTATGGGCTCTATGGGCTCTATGGGCTCTATGGGCTCTATGGTCTCTATGGTCTCTATGGGTCCCTGTGGGTCCCTGTGGGTCCCTATGGTCTCCCCATGGTGTCTCTTGCGCCCGCAGGAGGTGGACATCAACGTGGTCAAGGTTGAGGACCTCACCTTCACGGCCCCCTTCTGCCCTGCAGGTCAAGCGCAACGACTCGTCCACGCGCTCGTCGCCTACTTCAACATCGAGTTCACGCGCTGCCACAAGCGCACCGGCTTCTCCACCAGTGAGCCAATCAGGGCGCGCGGCACGGGGGGGGCGGCTGCAGAAAGGGGCGGGGCCAGGTGGGAGGGACCAATCAGGGCTGAGCAGCGACAGGGAGGGGGGCGGGGCCTGCTCTCAGGGGCGGGGTCGAGTGGTGTGGGCCAATAGGCTTGGAGGTGCAGCAGGGAGGGGGCGGAGCCGAGTGGTAGGGACCAATCAGGATTGAGCTGCTCTGCCCTGCAGCACGGAGGGGGCGGAGCCTGAGCTAAGGGGCGGGGCTGATCGGGGGGGGGGCGGAGCCAGTGGTAGGGACCAATCAGATTTGAGCAGTGCCTGTGATTGGCTGCAAGAGGGAGGGGGTGGAGCCTAAGGAAAGGGGCGGGGCTAAGCCTGGAGGGGGTGGAGCCAGCAGTGTGAACCAATCAGGTTTGAGTGCACTGCAGCCGGTAGGGCTGGGGCCTAAGGAAAGGGGCGGAGCCAGTGGTCAGGACCAATCAGGTTCGAGCAAATGCTTGGCTGCTGCAGGCAGGGGGCGGAGCCTAAACCCAAGGGGCGGGGCCAGCTCTCGGCACCAACCAATCCCCTTCGAGCTGCAGCGGGGGGGGGGGGGGGGGGGGGGGGCTACCGGTCTCCCTGGGCTGTTCCATTGGCCCGCGCCCGGGGTGGGGGGGGTGTTCCTGCCCCCCAAGTGTGGGTCCG
>NW_027664152.1:0-26495 GCF_963264785.1 Psittacula echo | reverse complement strand
CTATGGTCTCTATGGGTCTCTGTGGGTCTCTATGGTCTCTATGGGCTCTATGGGGCTCTATGGTCTCTATGGCTCTTTATGGGTCTCTATGGGCTCTATGGGGCTCTATGGGGCTCTATGGGTGCTAACAGGGTCCTTTCCCCCCCAGGCCCGCCTGGGCTCGGGTCCGGGCTCTGCTGCAGGCAGGGGGGGCCAACACGGCCGCTCTGCGGGCGCTGGAGGAGGCCCCGTTCGTGGTGGCGCTGGACCCCCCCCCGGGGACCCCCTCCAATGGAGACCCCCCCAATGGGGACCCCCCCAATGGGCACCGGGACCCCCCCGCCGATGGGGACCTGGATGCTGAGGCCAAGGCGCTGCTGCTGGGACCCTGCCACAACCGGTGCGACCCCCCCAGACCCCATTGATCCCCATTCACCCCCATTGACAGTCATTGACCCCCATTGATCCCCATTGATCGCCATTGATCGCCATTGAACCCCATTGATCGCCATTGATTGCCATTGAACCCCATTGACAGTCACTCGCCCCCATTGATCCCCATTTAACCCCATTGAACCCGACTGACAGCCATTGATCCCCATTGACCCCCACTGATGCCCATTGAACCCCTTTGATCCCCATTAACACCCATTGAACCCCATTGATCCCAATTAACACCCATTGAACCCCACTGAACCCCATTGATCCCCATTGATCCCTATTGACCCCCATTGGTCGCCATTGAACCCCATTGATCCCCATTGAACCCCATTGACAGTCATTGATCCACATTGACTCCCACTGAATCCCACTGATCCCCATTGAACCCCATTGAACCTCATTGGCAGCCATTGATCCCCATTGAACCCCATTGACACCCACTGACACCAATTGACCCCCATTGAACCCCATTGATCCCCATTGAACCCCGCTGAACCCTATTGATCCCCATTGAGCTCCATTCACCTCCATTGACCTCCATTGATCCCCATTGAACACCATGGACCCCCATTGACCCCAATCCCCCCCCATTGACCCCCATTCCTCCCCCACCTTGACCCCTCAGGGGTGCCCCCCCCCATATCTATGGGTCCTGTCCCCCATAACCACCACCCCCCCCCAGGTGGTTCGACAAGAGCCTGACCCTCATCGTGTTCAGCACCGGGCGCATGGGGCTCAACGTGGAGCACTCCTGGGGTGACCCCCCCGTCGCGGGGCACCTATGGGAGGTACCGAACCCCCCCATTGACCCCCAAGTGCCCCCCATTGACCCCCCCATAGACCTCAAATAGGCCCCCATTGACCCCTAAGTACCCCCCATTGACCCCAAATACCCCCTATTGATCCCAAGTCCCCCATTGACCCCGAATTACCCCCGATTTACCCCAAAATACCCCCATAGACCCCAAATTACCCCCAATTTACCCAAAAATACCCCCCATAGACCCCAAATTACCCCCAATTTACCCCAAAATACCCCCACAAAGACCCCAAAATACCCCAATTTACCCCAAAATACCCCTATAGACCCCAAATTACCCCCAATTTACCCCAAAATACCCCCCATTGACCCCCCCATTCCCCCCCCCCCAGTACACGCTGGCCACTGACCTGGAGCTGGGCTACGAGGCCAATGGGGACTGCAGGGGGGGGCCGAGGAGGAGCCCGGGGTCCCCCCCCCCCAGCGCTTGCAATGGAACATCCCAGCCGAGGTGCGGCGGCGCCGGGAGAGTCCATTGGGGGCCAATGGGGGGGAGAATGGGGGGCCATTGGGGTGGTTTTGGGGCTATTTTGGGTGGTTTTAGGTCTATTTTAGTCTGGGTTTGGCAGTTTTGGGGCTATTTTGGGGCTATTTGGGGCTATTTTGGGCGACTTTGGGGCTATTTGGGGCAATTTCGGGGCTATTTCTGTCTGGTTTTGGCTGTTTTGGGGCTATTTAGGGCTGGTTTGGGTTATTTTGGGCTCTTTTGAGCTGTTTGGGGCTATTCTTGGCTAGTTTGGGGCTATTTGGGGCGGGTTTTGGCTGGTTTGGGGCTATTTGGGTTTATTTTGGTGCTATTTTGGGCAATGTCGGGGCTATTTTTGGCTGTTTTGGTGTATTTTGGGCTATTTGGGGCTATTTTGAGCTTTTTGGGACTATTTTTGGCTGGTTTGGGGCTATTTTGGCCTGGATTTGGCTGCTTTAGGGCTATTTGGGACTATTTTGATCCGGTTTGAGCTACTTTGGGGGTATTTGGGGTTATTTTGGTGTGGGTTTGGCTGTTTTGGGGCTATTTTGGGCTATTTGGGGATATTTTGGGCTGGTTTGGGGATATTTTGGGCTGATTTGGGGCTGTTTGGGGCTATTTTGGGCTATTTCGAGCTATTTTGGGGCTATTTCGTGCTGTTTCGGACCGTTCCATAACGCAGTTTCCCGGGGGGGGGGATGTCGCAGTGCCGGGATGCGCTAGGGGGCGCCCTGGAGGCCTGGCGGGCGCTGGAGGCCGATCTCCAGCTGCACGTGGCCACGTTCGTGCCCCCCCGGGGCTCCCCCCGGCCCCCGATGGACTCGTCCAGGTGGCGCTGCAGCTGGCGGTGGTCAGGGTGAGCCCCGAGACCCCCCCATGGGGCCCCCCTTATGGGACCCCCCCCCAATGGGAACCCCCCAATGGGACCCCCTGAAAGCCCCCAATGGAAACCCCTCTATGGGACCCCCCCCATGGGACTCCCCCCCGCAAAGCCCCCAATGGGACCCCCCCTATGGGAACCCCCCTATGGGACCCCCCCAATGGGACCCCCCTATGGGACCCCCCTATGGGAACCCCCCAATGGGAGCCCCGCAATGGGACCCCCCTATGGGACCCCCCTTATAGGACCCCCTCAAAGCCCCCTATGGGACCCCCCTTATAGGACCCCCTCAAAGCCCCCTATGGGACCCCCCATAGGGACCCCCAAACCCCCCTATTGGACACCCCCAATACGACCCCTCCAAACCCCCCCTGTGGACCCCCCCAATGGGACCCCCCCATCCCCTCTATGGGACCCCCCTATAGGACCCCCCCAAACCCCCCCTATGGACCCCCACAATGGGACCCCCCCATGGGACCCCCAAACCCCTCCTATCCTGATGAATGTGGGCATTTTGGGGCTGTTTTGGGGCATTTTGGGGCTGTTTTGGGGCATTTTGAGGCGTTTTGGGGTATTTTAGAGCCATTTTAGGTCGTTTTTGAGGCGTTTTTGGGTATTTTAGAGCATTTTAGGTCGTTTTTGAGGCGTTTTGGGGTGTTTTAGAGCCTTTTGGGTCGTTTTTGAGGCGTTTTTGGGTGTTTTAGAGCCTTTTGGGTCATTTTTGAGGTGTTTCGGGATATTTTAGAGCATTTTAGGTCGTTTTTGAGGCGTTTGGGTGTTTTAGAGCCTTTTGGGTCGTTTTTGAAGGCGTTTTTGGGTGTTTTAGAGCCTTTTGGGTCATTTTTGAGGCGTTTTTGGGTATTTTAGAGCCTTTTGGGTCATTTTTGAGGTGTTTCGGGATATTTTAGAGCATTTTAGGTCGTTTTTGAGGCGTTTTGGGGTGTTTTAGAGCCTTTTGGGTCGTTTTTGAAGGCGTTTTTGGGTGTTTTAGAGCCTTTTGGGTCATTTTTGAGGTGTTTCGGGATATTTTAGAGCATTTTAGGTCGTTTTTGAGGCGTTTCAGGGTGTTTTAGAGCCTTTTGGGTCATTTTTGAGGTGTTTCGGGGTATTTTAGAGCTTTTTAGGTCATTTTTGAGGTGTTTTGGGGTGTTTCAGAGCCTTTTGGGTCATTTTTGAGGTGTTTCGGGGTATTTTAGAGCTTTTTAGGTCATTTTTGAGGCGTTTCAGGGTGTTTTAGAGCCTTTTGGGTCATTTTTGAGGTGTTTCGGGGTATTTTAGAGGCTTTTTAGGTCGTTTTTGAGGCGTTTCGGGGCTCCTTTCGGTGTGACCTTTCCCCCCGTGACCCGCGGCTGACCCCACGCAGGAGCGCGGCGCGTGCCTGACGTACGAGGCGGTTCCCACGCGGCTCTTCCTGGAGGGGCGCGCGGAGGCGGCGCGCGGCTGCGGGCGCCCCCTGCTGGAGCTGGCGGACGCCATGGGCGATCCCAACGCCACGGTTTGGGGGGGGACCCCAATATAGGGGGCAATGGGGGGGGCCCAATATAGGGGGCAATGGGGGGGAGAGCCCAATATAGGGGGTAAAGGGGGGGAGAGGCCAATATAGGGGGTAAAGGGGGGGCCAAATATAGGGGGCAATGGGGGGAACCCCAATATAGGGGGCAATGGGGGGGAGAGCCCAATATAGGGGGTAAAGGGGGGCCAAATATAGGGGGCAATGGGGGGAACCCCAATATAGGGGGCAATGGGGGGAACCCCAATATAGGGGGCAATGGGGGGGAGAGCCCAATATAGGGGGTAAAGGGGGGCCAAATATAGGGGCAATGGGGAGGACCCCAATATAGGGGGCAATGGAGGGGCCCAATATAGCGGACAATGGGGAGGAACCCCAATATAGGAGGCAATGGGGGGGAGAGCCCAATATAGGGGGCAATGGAGGGGGAGAGCCCAATATAGGGGCAATGGAGGGGGAGAGCCCAATATAGGGGGTAAAGAGGGGGCCAAATATAGAGGGCAATGGGGGGAACCCCAATATAGGGGGCAATGGGGGGGGGGACCCCAATATAGGGGGCAATGGAGGGGCCCAATATAGGGGGCAATGGGGGGGAGAGCCCAATATAGGGGGCAATGGAGGGGGAGAGCCCAATATAGGGGGCAATGGAGGGGGAGAGCCCAATATAGGGGGTAAAGAGGGGGCCAAATATAGGGGGGAATGGGGGGAACCCAATATAGGGGGCAATGGGGGGGGACCCCAATATAGGGGGCAATGGAGGGGCCCAATATAGGGGGCAATGGGGGGGGAGAGCCCAATATAGGGGTAAAGGGGGGGCCAAATATAGGGGGCAATGGGGAGGACCCCAATATAGGGGGCAATGGGGGGGCCAAATATAGTGGGCAATGGGGGGGGGACCCCAATATAGAGGGAAATGGGGGGGACCCCAATAGAGGGGTCAAAGTGGGGGGCAGTGACCTCGAATAACCCCGTCCTCGCCGCCCCGCAGCGCGGGCTCCGCCGGCGGCTCCTGCAGGGGGCGCTGCGGGACGTGCGCGCGCGCCGGCGCGCGGCGGCGGCCGGGGCCGGCCTGGACCGGCACCTGCACGCGCTGGCGGCCACGGCGCGGCAACTGCGGCTGCGCGCCCCGCTGCTGGAGGAGGTGGGCGGGGCTTTGTTGCTACGGCAACGGGGGGGGGAGGGCGGGGCTTGGGAGGGGAGGCTCCGCCCCCTGGCTGCCGGTGGAGGTGGAAGGGGCGCGTTGCTACGGCAACGGGGGAGGGGCTTGGGGTTAAGGGGCGGGGCCAAGAGGAAGCCTCCCCCATTGGGCCCCGTTGTGCGCCATTGCACCCCCATTGGCCCCCATTGGGCTCCATTGCACCCCGTTACACCCCATTGACCCCATTGCACCCCATTGACACCAATTGCCCCACATTGCACCCCTATTGCCCCCAATACCCATTATTGCCCCCCATTTCCCCCCATTGCACCACTATTGCTCCCCCTTACCCACACTGCACACCCATTGACCCCCATTTACCCCTATTGCACCCCATTACCCCCCCTTTGCCCCTCATTCCCCCCATTGCCCCCCATTGGCACCATTGCCCCCCATTGCACCTCCATTGACGCCTATTGCACCCCATTGTATCCCCATTGACTCCCATTGACCTCCATTACACCCCTATTGCCCCCCATTACCCCCCCACTGGACCTCATTGGCCCCCCATTGCTCCCTGTTGCCACCCATTGCCCCCCATTACCCCCATTGACCCCTATTGCCCCCCATTACCACCATTGACCCCCATTGCCCCCCATTACCGCCATTGCCCCCCATTGCACCCCATTACCCCCATTGCCCCCTATTACCCCCCATTACCCCCCTCGAGGAGCTGGGCGGGGCTTGTCGCTACGGCAACGGGCGGGGGGGGGGCGGAGCCGCGGCGGTGGGCGCGGTTCGGCGCCACGGCAGGGGGCGTGGCCTCATTTGCATACCGCAGGTCCTCCGCCAACCCTGGGCTCTGGCGTCAAGCCCCGCCCCCAGGGCGGAGCCTCCGCTCTTGCCCCGCCCCCTGTGCCCGGCGGGGGCGGGCTTCGCACCGGTGGGTCCGGGGGGGGGGCATTTAGGGGGGGGTATTTGGGGGTCTGGGGGGGCATTTAGGGGGTATTTGGGGAGTTTAGGGGGTATTTTGGGGGGGGTGGTTTTGGGGGGGAATTCTGGGGATGGGGGCATTCTGGGGGGGTATTTTGGGTCTTTGAGGGATATTTTGGGGGTCGGGTGGTATTTGGGGCCTGTATTTGGGGGTATAGGGGTTATTTTGGGGGTGGGGGGTGGTTTTGTGGGGTATTTGGGGTATTTTGGGGGTGGAGGGGTGGTTTTGTGGGGTATTTAGGGGGTATTTTGGGGGTGGGGGGTGGTTTTGGGGGGTATTTTAGGAGTGGGGGTATTTTGGAGGGGTATTTGGGGGTATAGGGGTTATTTTGGGGGTGGGGGGTGGTTTTGGGGTGGGATTTGGGGGGTGTTTGGTGGGTCGGGGGGGTATTTTGGGGGGTATTTGGGGGATTTAGGGGGTATTTGGAGGTCTGGGGGGTATTTGGGGGGGGATTTAGGGGGTATTTTGGGGGTGGAGGGGTGGTTTTGGGGGGTATTTTTGGAGTTTAAGGGGGTATTTTGGGGGTTCACCCCCCATCACCCCCCCCTCTCTAGCCCCATCCCGATGCCTACGGGGTCTCCTACGCCCAGGGCAGGGGCGGCTCCATCCTCTTCCATGTGTCCTGCAGAGCCTCCAGCCCCATAACAGTGAGTGGGGGCGGTGGGGGCACCCCATAACCTGACCCCCCCATAGAACCCCCTATATAACCCCATATATAATCCCTATATAGCCCCCTCTATAATCCCTATATAATCCCTATATAATCGCCTATATAGCCCCCTATAAAACCCCCTATATAATCCCTATATAACCCCCTATATAACTCTCTATATAACTCCTATATAATCGGCTATATAGCCCCCCATATAACCCCCTGTATAAGTCCTATAGAATCCCTATAGAATCCCCTACATAACCCCCTATATGACCCCTATAGAACCCCCATATAACCCCTATATAACCCGGTATATAACCCCCCATACAACCCCCTGTATAAACCTGTATGTAACCCTTATATAACCCATATATAACCCCCTATAGAACCCCCATAGAACCCCCTATATAAAACCCCTATAGAACCCGCTATATAAAACCCCCTATATGACCGCTATAGAACCTATGTAGAACTCCCTATATAACTCCCATATAATGCCCTATATAGCCCTTATAGAACCCCTATATAACCCCCTATAGAACCCTTACAGAACCCTCTATAGAACCGTTATAGAACCCCTATAGAACCCCCTATAGAACCCCCTATAGAGCCCTTATAGCACCCCTATGGAACCTCTATAGAACCCCTATAAACATCTATAGAACCCCCTATGTAACAGCCCCCCCATATAACCCCTCCTATAGGATGCTCGACGCTTCGCTGGCCAGATCAAGGCTGCATTGGGGGAACTGGGGGAGCTGCTGGGGAGGGGGGCTGAGGAGTGAAGGGGGGGACCCCCCCCTCCCGAATAAAGAGATGGGGACCCCCCCCCCGCCTTATATAGGGGTTTGGAGTGTGTGATGGGGGGGTAATGGGGGGTAAATGGGGGGTAATGGGGGGTAATGGGGGGTAATGGGAGGTAATGGGGGGGTAATGGGATATGGGAGGTTATGGGGGGTAATGGGGGTCAATAGGGGGTAATGGGGGTCATTGGGGGAATGGGGGGCTATGGGAGGTTATGGGGGGCAATGGGGGTCAGTGGGGGGGTAATGGGGGGCAATAGGGGGGCAATGGGGGGTAATAGGGGGGAATGGAGGGGGAATGAGGGCATGGGGGGGTAATGGGGGGCAATGGGGGGTAATAGGGGGAATGGAGGGGGAATGGGGGCATGGGGGGGCAATGGGGGGGTAATAGGGGGGAATGGAGGGGGAATGGGGGCATGTGGGGACAATGGGGGGGTAATGGGGGGCAATGGGGGGTAATAGGGGGAATGGAGGGGGAATGGGGGCATGGGGGGGCCAGGGGGGCAATGGGGGGATAGGGGGCATGAGGGGGGGCAATGATGCTAAGGGGGCGTGGCCACCGCCCTGTCTCCATGGCAACCGCGAAGCGGGAGCCGGAAGTGCTCCCACCGGAAGTGCTCCCACCGGAAGTGCTCCCACCGGAAGCCGCCTCCTGCTCCCTCAGAGCCAAGATGGCGCCGCGCAAGTCGGCACGGCGCCGCTCGTCCCGCGGCGGTCGCGGCCCCGTAGAGCCCCACGGAGCCCCCGTAGAGCCCCATAGCGCCCCACAGAGCCCCACGGAACCGCCGTCGAGGGTCTATATACCCGGTGTGGGGCCTCCGCTGGGGCCCGACGAGGAGCTGGTCATGGACGAGGAGGCCTATGTGTTGTATCACCGCGCCGGCACCGGTAGGAGAGGCCCTATGGGGCTCTATGGGTCCCTATGGGGCAATATGGGTCGCTATGGGGCTGCTCCCCCCCCCACAGGTGCCCCGTGTCTGAGCTTCGATGTGGTCCGGGATGAGCTGGGCGAGGGCCGGGAGGAGCTGCCCCTGTCCCTGCTGCTGTGTGCGGGGACCCAGGCACCAACGGCCCAGGGCAACCGGTGAGTGCCCCTTGGGACCCATAGGGACCATAGAAACCCATAGAGAGCATAGAGCCCCATAGAGACCATAGAGACCCGTAGAGCTCATAGGGACCCATAGAGCTCATAGGGACCCATATTGCTCATAGGGACCCATAGAGCTCATAGGGACCCATATTGCTCATAGGGACCCATAGAGCTCATAGGGACCCATATTGCTCATAGGGACCCATAGAGCCCATAGGGACCCATATTGCTCATAGGGACCCATAGAGCTCATAAGGACCCATATTGCTCATAGGGACCCATAGAGCCCATAGAGACCCATAGAGCTCATAGGGACCCATAGAGCTCATAGGGACCCATAGAGCTCATAGGGACCCATATTGCTCATAGGGACCCATAGAGCCCATAGGGACCCACAGAGACCCATAGAGCCCATAGAGACCCTTAGAGACCATAGAGAACACAGAGACCCATAGAGGGCATAGAGCCCCATAGAAAACCCATGAAGACCATAGAGCCCATAGAAACCATAAAGCCCATAGAGCCCCATAGCACCCCATAGAGACCATAGAAACCCATAGAGCCAATAGAGCCCCATAGAGCCCCATAGAGACCATAGAGCCCCATAGAGACCATAGAGCCCCATAGAGATCATAGAGCCCATAGAGCCCCATAGAGACCCATAGCACCCCCTAGAGCCCCCCCTTAATGCCCGCCCCCCCCCAGGCTGCTGGTGCTGAAGATGCAGAACCTGCACGGGCTGCGGCGCCGGGGGGGGGGCTCCAGCAGCGACGAGGAGGAAGAGGAGGACGAGGAAGAGGACGACGAGGACGGGGAGCGCCAGCCCCAGCTGCTCCTGGCCATGGCCCCCCACTATGGGGCCATCAACCGCATCCGGGTACTGCCCCCCCCAGGCACCCCAATAGGCACCAATGGGAGCCCCCATTAGCTCAGTGCCCCCCCCAGCCCCATTGGGTACCTTTAGGCCCCCCCCATCACCCCAATTCACCCCCCATCACCCCAATTCCCTCCCCATCACCCCAATACCCCCCCAGCACCCCAATAGGCACCAGTGGGAGCCCCCATTAGCTCAGTGCCCCCCCCAGCCCCATTGGGTACCTTTAGGCCCCCCCCATTAACCCAATACCCCCCCCCAAGCACCGCAATAGGCACCAGTGGGAGCCCCCATTAGCTCAGTGCCCCCCCCAGCCCCATTGGGTACCTTTAGGCCCCCCCCATTAACCCAATTCACCCCCCATCACCCCAATAGGCACCCATAGGACACCCCCATCACCCCAATAGGCACCCATAGCACCCCCCCATCACCCCAATACCATCCCCAGCACCCCAATAAGCACCCATAGCACCCCCCCAGCACCCCAATAGGCACCCATAGCACCCCCCCAGCACCCCAATACCCCCCCCAGCACCCCATTAGGCACCCATAGCACCCCCCCATCACCCCAATACCCCTCCCAGCACCCCAATAGACACCCATAGCACCCCCCTGACCCCATGCCCCCCCCCCCAGGTGACCGAACTGGGCTCTATGGGGCCGGTGGCGGCCGCGTGGTCGGAGCGGGGCCAAGTGGAGGTGGTGGCCTTGGGGGGGGCCCTGGAAGCACTTGGGGGGCTGGAGGGGGGGGGGGGGCTCCTGCTCAAGGAACAGCCCCCCCTGGCCCCCCTCTGCACCTTCACCGGTCACATGGGGGAGGGCTTCGCCTTGGATTGGTCGCCCACCGTGAGCGGTCAGTGGGGGGGGGGGGCGCTATGGGGTGGGGGGGGGCTCTATGGGAAAGGGGGGTGCTATGGGGATTGGGGGGGGTCTATGGGGTGGGGGGGGCTATGGGGATGGGTGAGCTATGGGGTGGGGGGGCTCTATGGGGCAGGGAGGGCTCTATGGGGCAGAGGGGGGGCTATGAGGATGGGGGGCTCTATGGGGATGGGGGGCTCTATGGGGCAGAGGGGGGGCTATGGGGATGGGGGGGCTATGAGGATGGGGGGCTCTATGGGGATGGGGGGGCTCTATGGGGCAGAGGGGGGGCTATGGGGATGGGGGGCTCTGTGGGGATGGGGGCGCTCTATGGGGATGGGGGGCTCTATGGGGATGGGGGGGCTATGGGAGAGTGCTCTATGGGGCAGAGGGGGAGCTATGGGGATGGGGGGACTCTATGGGGCAGAGAGGGGTCTATGGGGATGGAGGGCTCTATGGGGCAGTAGGGGGTGTCTATGGTGCAAAAAGGAGGGCTATGGGGCAGGTAAGGGGGCCCATTGGGGGCGTGGCCTATGGGAGGGGCGTGGTCATGGGGGCGTGGTCTGACCCCCCCCCCCCCCCCCCCCTTGGCCCCGCCCCCAGGGCAGCTCCTGTCCGGGGACTGCGCCGGAAGGATCCATCTGTGGCGGCCGCGGGGGGGGGGCTGGGCCGTGGATCAGCGCCCCCTGCTGGGCCACAGCGCCTCCGTGGAGGACCTGCAGTGGTCGCCCAATGAGGCCTCGGTGCGGCCGGGGGGGGGGCGCTGTGGGGCTCTATGGGGCACTATGGGGTGCTATGGGGCTCTATGGGGCTGTATGGGCTCTATGGGGTGCTATGGGGCTCTGTGGGCTCTATAGGGTGCTGTGGGGCACTATGGGGCTGTATGGGCTCTATGGGGTGCTATGGGGCTCTCTGGGGTTCTGTGGGGTGCTATGGGGTACCATGGGGCTGTATGGGGGGCTGTGGGGCTCTAAGGGGTGCTATGGGGCTCTACGTGGTGCTGTGGGGCTCTATGGGGTTGTATGGGGGTCTATGGGGTGCTATGGGGCTCTATGGGGTACTATGGGGTGCTATGTGTGCTCTATGGGGTACTGTGCGGTGCTGTGGGGCTCTGTGGAGCTCTATGGGGTGCTATGGGGGATCTGTGGGGTGCTATGGGGGATCTGTGGGGTGCTATGGGGCTCTATGGCGTTCTGTGGGATGTCTGTGGGGCTCTGTGGTCTCTATGGTTTCTATGGGTCCCTATAGGTCTCTATGGTCTCTATGGGGCTCTATAGTCTCTATGGGGCTCTGTGGGTCTCTATGGGTCCATATGGGGCTCTATGGGTCCTATAGGTCCCTATGGCTGCCCCCAGGTGTTCTGCTCCTGCTCAGCGGACGCCTCCCTGCGGATCTGGGACATCCGGGCCCCCCCGCCCCGCGCCTGCCGCTTGGTAGCGCCCGGGGCCCACGACGGGGACGTGAACGCCCTGAGCTGGAGCCGGAGCGACCCATTCCTGCTGAGCGGGGGGGACGACGGCGCCCTGCGCCTCTGGGACCTGCGCCGCTTCCACGTGAGCCCCAGCGCCACCCATAGGGACCCCCTAGACACAGCCTGCCCCATAGAGACACAGCCTGCCCCATAGAGACACAGCCTGCCCCATAGAGACAGCCTGCCCCATAGAGACAGCCTGCCCCATAGAGACACAGCCTGCCCCATAGAGACAGCCTGCCCCATAGAGACACAGCCTGCCCCATAGAGACACAGCCTGCCCCATAGAGACACAGCCTGCCCCATAGAGACAGCCTGCCCCATAGAGACACAGCCTGCCCCATAGAGACACAGCCTGCCCCATAGACACACAGCCTGCCCCATAGAGACACAGCCTGCCCCATAGAGACACAGCCTGCCCCATAGACACAGCCTGCCCCATAGGCACCCAGCCTGCCCCATAGACACACAGCCTGCCCCATAGACACACAGCCTGCCCCATAGACACACAGCCTGCCCCATAGACACACAGCCTGCCCCATAGGCACCCAGCCTGCCCCATAGACACACAGCCTGCCTCACAGAGACACAGCCTGCCCCATAGGCACCCAGCCTGCCCCATAGAACCCCTCTCCCCCCACATCCTGCCCCATAGCCCCCGTCCAGCCCCATATCCTGCCCCATACACCCCCTCCAGCCCTACATCCTACCCCATAGACCCCTTCCAGCCCCATATCCTGCCCCTTAGCCCTCCTTCAGAACCACATCCTGTCCCAAAGACCCTCTCCAGCCCCACATCCTGCCCCATAGACCCCCTCCAGCCCCACATCCTACCCTATAAACCCCCTCCAGCCCCACATCCTGTCCCATAAACCCTCTCCACCCCCACATCCTGCCCCATAGACCCCCCCCACTCTGCCCCATAGACCCCCTCCAGCCCCACATCTCACCCCACATCCCCCCCCCCCCCAGACGGGCTCGAGCGTGGCCACCTTCAAGCAGCACCGCGGCCCCATCGTCGCCCTCCAATGGCACCCAATGGCCAGCGGGGTCCTGGCGGCCGCCGGCGCCGACGACCTCGTGACCCAATGGGACCTGGGGGTGGAGGCCGACGACGAGGAGGCCGCCATGGGGCAGAGCGACCCCCAAGTGGAGGCCTTGGCGGCGCTGCCCCCCCAGCTCCTCTTCCTGCACCAGGGGGAGCGGGAGCTGAAGGAGCTGCGCTGGCACCCGCAGTGCCCGGGGCTGCTGCTCACGGCCGGCAGGGACGGCGTGGCCGTGTGGAGGTCCGCCAGCGTCTAGGGGGCGCTGTGGGGAGGGCGGGGAGGTCCGCCAGCGTCTAGGGGGCGCTGTGGGAATGCAGGTCCGCCAGCCTCTAGGGGGCGCTGTGGGAATGGGGGTCCGCCAGCCTCTAGGGGGCGCTGTGGGAATGCAGGTCCGCCAGCCTCTAGGGGGCGCTATGGGAATGGAGGTCCTCCAGCCGCTAGGGGGCGCTGTGGGGAGGGCAAGGAGGTCTGCCAGCCTCTGGGGGCTGCTATGGGAATGGGGGTCCTCCAGCCTGTAGGGGGCGCTGTGCGGAAAGTGGGAGGGAATGGAGGTCCGCCATGTCTCTAGGGGGCGCTGGGGGGGGGGTTGAGGGGCACGCTAGGGGCTCTTATTGGGTTGTTAGGAGGGGGTTATGGGGCACTGTGGGGGGAGACATGGGGTGGTTATGGGGCAGCTAAAGGGCAGTTATAGCATGGCTATGGGGGACTTAGGGTCACTATGGGGGCGATGTGGGGTTGTTATGGGGTGCTGGGGGTGGTTATATGGGGGTTACAGGGCAGTATGGGGAGGATATGGGGTAGTTATGGGGCGCCGTGGGGGGAGACATGGGGTGGTTATGGGGCAGGTATGAAGGGCTTCTGGGGCACTTATTGGGTGGTTATAGGGTGCTGATGGGGCACTGACCCCCAAGTGTGGGGCAATGAGAGCCGCTCATGGGGCAGAGTCACCCCCCCTAAGTCAACCTCCACCCCCCCCCTCAACCTCCTCCCACTTAGGGGGTGACCCCCAAGTTATGGGGCACCAACACCCCCTTATGGGGCAGTGACCTCCCCCCATCCATTCCTAATTGGTCCGATAAACCCCATTCTTCGCTTTAATTGGTCGCTTCTTGTCACGTGGTTTGTGTTGTGTCGCCCCCCCCCCCCCCCATGTGGTCTCAGGCGAGGTCGGCACGCCACTGCAGGGAGGTGTAGGCGGGGGCGCCCCCTGGCGGCCCGGCGGAGCAGAGCAGCAGCGTCTTGCGCACGTGGGTCCCGAGGCGAGCGGCGGCCACGAGGGAGCCCGGAGCCAAGCCCGAGCCTGGGGACAGGCACAGAGCGAGGGCGGCGGCGTGGAAGCGAGCGGGGGGGCCTGGGGGGACCAGAGAGACCCAGAGAGAGCACAGAGACCATAGAGACCATAGAGACCATAGAGACCATAGAGACCCATAGAGACCATAGAGACCATAGAGACCATAGAGACCATAGAGACCCATAGAGACCATAGAGACCATAGAGACCATAGAGACCATAGAGACCCATAGAGACCATAGAGACCATAGAGACCCATAGAGACCCATAGAGACCATAGAGACCCATAGAGACCATAGAGACCCATAGAGACCATAGAGACCATAGAGACCATAGAGACCCATAGAGACCATAGAGACCATAGAGACCATAGAGACCATAGAGACCCATAGAGACCCATAGAGACTCATAGAGACCATAGAGACCATAGAGACCATAGAGACCCATAGAGACCCATAGAGACCATAGAGACCATAGAGACCCATAGAGACCATAGAGACCATAGAGACCCATAGAGACCATAGAGACCCATAGAGACCATACAGACCATAGAGCCCATAGAGACCCAGAGAGACCCACAGAGACCATAGAGACCCATAGAGCCCATAGAGACCCATAGAGACCATAGAGACCCATAGAGCCCATAGAGACCATAGAGACCCATAGAGCCCCATAGAGCCCCATAGAGACCAGAGACCATAGAGCCCATAGAGCCCCATAGAGACCCATAGAGACCAGAGAGACCCATAGAGACCAGAGAGAGAAACCCATAGAGACCATAGAGACCCACAGAGACCCATAGAGACCATAGAGAGAGACCATAGAGACCCATAGAGACCCATAGAGACCATAGAGAGAGACCCATAGAGACCATAGAGACCCATAGAGCCCATAGAGACCCATAGAGCCCCCACCGCTGCCCCATACCTGGGTACACCAGGAAGTCACCCCCGAACTTGCCGCCGTGGGTCAGGTAGAGGCCCCTGCCCCATAGATCCCGGTAGACGCGGTAGCGCTGCTCATGTGTGGGGCAGGCGCTGGGGGGGGCACAGCTCTCTTCCAGGGCTGAAGGCTCCTGGGAGGGGGAGGCTGCAAGAGGTGGAGGGGTCAATGTGGGGCTGCCCCATAGCGCCCCATCGCTGCCCCATAGCGCCCCATAACTTCCTCCCCCCCATACCTGTGGGGCTCTTCTCGGGTTCACCCTGTGCCGGAAAGAGGGAGGAATAAAAAGGGGGGCAGTGGCTGCCCCATAACTGCACCCCCAACCGCATAGCTCTCCCCCAGCCCCATAACTGCCCCATGTCTGCCCCATAACCCCCCCATATCCGCCCCATAACCCCCCATATCCGCCCCATAACCCCCCATATCTGCCCCATAACCGCCATATCCACCCCATAACCCCCATATCCGCCCCATAACCGCCATATCCACCCCATAACCCCCATATCCGCCCCATAACCCCCCATATCCACCCAATAACCCCCATATCCAGCCCATAACCCCCATATCCGCCCCATAACCCCCATATCCGCCCCATAACCCCCCCATATCCGCCCCATAACCCCCCATATCCGCCCCATAACCCCCATATCCGCCCCATAACCCCCATATCCAGCCCATAACCCCCATATCCGCCCCATAACCCCCCATATCCGCCCCATAACCCCCATATCCGCCCCATATCCCCCCCATAGCCCCCTATTGCCGCCCCCCCGCCCCGCTTCCCGCGCTCACGCCGTTCCCGCGCTCGGCCTCGCTCCCGCTCCCGTTCCCGCGCTCGCTCCCGCTCCCGCCGCGCACGCGCACGGCGCCGCTCTCGCGCAGCAGCCGCAGCTCCTCCGGTAGCAGCAGCACCGGAAGCCGCCCCGGGCGCGCGCCGCGGGGGGCGGGGCCGGAGCCGGGGGGGCGGGGCCCCAGGAGCGCCCCGGTCACGTGGAGCCGCTCCCGCAGCGCCCGCGCCGGCCCCGCCCCGAAGGCGAGGCCGCGGCCCCGCAGCAGCCGCAGCTCCGGAGGCTCCGTGGGCGCCGCCATCTTGGAGCCGCGGGGGGTGACGGGAAGGGAGCCGTGGGCCCAATGAGTGCCCCTCTTAAAGGGGCCTTTCCCTGCCTTAAAGGGACAGAGCCCTTTTAAGAGCCCCCCCTCCCCCCTTAAAGGGACCTTTCCCTGCCTTAAAGGGACAGAGCCCTTTTAAGAGCCCCCCCTCCCCCCTTAAAGGGACCTTTCCCTGCCTTAAAGGGACAGAGCCCTTTTAAGAGCACCCCACGCCCCCCCCCCCCAAGGGACCTTTCCCTGTCTTAAAGGGACAGAGCCCTTTTAAGAGCTCCCCCCCTTAAAGGGGCCTTTCCTGGTCTTAAAGGGACAGAGCCCTTTTAAGAGCCCCCCCCCTTAAAGGGACCTTTCCCTGCCTTAAAGGGACAGAGCCCTTTTAAGAGCCCCCCCCCGTTAAAGGGGCCTTTCCCTGTCTTAAAGGGACAGAGCCCTTTTAAGAGCCCCCCCCCTTAAAGGGACCTTTCCCTGCCTTAAAGGGACAGAGCCCTTTTAAGAGCCCCCCCCCCCTTAAAGGGCCCGCACCCCCCCGACCTCGCCGTGGTTTCTCCCCAGCGGAAGGGGCGGGGCCAAGGGGCCGCCTCCGCCCGCTCGAGCGGCTTCGGGGGGCCCCGGAGGGGTTCGGGCGGCTCCGGAAGGGTTCGGGTGGTACCGGAAGGGCTCGGGGGGTCCCGGAAGGGCTCGGGGGTACCTGAAGGGGCTCGGAGGTCCTGAAGAGGTTCGGGTGTTTCCGGAGGAGCTCAGGGGGTCCCGGAAGGGCTCAGGGGGGTCCCGAAGGGGTTCGGTTGTTTCCGAAGGGGTTCGGGGTGTCCCGGAGGGGCTCGGGTGTTTCCGGAGCAGCTCGGGGGGTCCCGGAAGGGCTCGGAGGTACCTGAAGGGGCTCGGAGGTACCCGAAGGGGCTCGGGGGGTCCCGGAGGGGCTCGGGTGTTTCCGGAAGGGTTCGGGTCTTTCCGGAGGCGCTCGGCGGTCCCGGCGATGACGCCCGAGGAGCTCACGTACCTGGCGGTGCTGCTCTGCTCCATCCCCGCGGGGCTGCTCTTCAAGGGGAGAGGTAAAGGAGGAGGGAGTGGGGCTCAATGGGGGTCAGTGGGGCTCAATGGGTGTCAATGGGTTCAGTGGGGGTCAGTGGGTGTCAATGGGTTCAATGGGGGTCAGTGGTGTTCAATGGGTGTCAATGGGGCTCAATGGGGTTCAGTGGGACTCAGTGGGGCTCAATGGGTGTCAATGGGTTCAATGGGGCTCAGTGGGGCTGAATGGGTGTCAATGGGCATAAATGGGGCTAAATGGGGTGTCAATGGGGTTCCGTGGGGCTCAGTGGGTGTCAGTGGGGCTCAGTGGGGCTCAATGGGTGATCAGTGGGGTTCAGTGGGGCTCAACGGGTGATCAGTGGGGGTCAGTGGGGCTCCATGGGGCTCAATGGGTGTCAGTGGGTGTCAATGGGTATCAATGGGTCTGAAGGGGGCTTAGTGGGTATCAGTGGGTATCAATGGGTGTCAATGGGGCTCAGTGGGTATCAATGGGGCTCAATGGGTATCAATGGGGCTCAGTGGGTATCAATGGGTGTCAATGGGGCTCAGTGGGTATCAATGGGTATCAATGGGGCTCAATGGGGCTCAGTGGGTATCAATGGGTCTCAATGGGGCTCAGTGGGTATCAATGGGTATCAATGGGGCTCAGTGGGGCTCAATGGGGCTCAGTGGGTATCAATGGGACTCAGTGGGTCTCAATGGGTATCAATGGGACTCAATGGGTCTCAATGGGGCTCAGTGGGTATCAATGGGTATCAATGGGGCTCAGTGGGTATCAATGGGTGTCAATGGGGCTCAGTGGGTATCAATGGGTATCAATGGGGCTCAATGGGGCTCAGTGGGTATCAATGGGTCTCAATGGGGCTCAGTGGGTATCAATGGGTATCAATGGGGCTCAGTGGGGCTCAATGGGGCTCAGTGGGTATCAATGGGACTCAGTGGGTCTCAATGGGTATCAATGGGACTCAATGGATCTCAATGGGGCTCAGTGGGTATCAATGGGTCTCAATGGGACTCAGTGGGTCTCAATGGGTCTCAGTGGGTATCAATGGGTCTCAATGGGGCTCAGTGGGTATCAGTGGGGCTCAATGGGTTTCAATGGGGCTCAATGGGTCGCAATGGGGCTCAGTGGGTATCAATGGGTATCAATGGGGCTCAATGGGTATCAATGGGTCTCAATGGGACTCAGTAGGTCTCAATGGGTCTCAGTGGGTATCAGTGGGTATCAATGGGTCTCAATGGGACTCAGTAGGTCTCAATGGGTCTCAGTGGGTATCAATGGGGCTCAGTGGGTATCAATGGGGCTCAATGGGTTTCAATGGGTATCAATGGGTCTCAATGGGACTCAGTAGGTCTCAATGGGTCTCAGTGGGTATCAATGGGGCTCAATGGGGCTCAGTGGGTATCAATGGGGCTCAATGGGTTTCAATGGGTATCAATGGGTCTCAATGGGACTCAGTAGGTCTCAATGGGTCTCAGTGGGTATCAATGGGGCTCAATGGGGCTCAGTGGGTATCAATGGGGCTCAATGGGTTTCAATGGGTATCAATGGGTCTCAATGGGACTCAGTAGGTCTCAATGGGTCTCAGTGGGTATCAGTGGGTATCAATGGGTCTCAGTGGGACTCAGTAGGTCTCAATGGGTCTCAGTGGGTATCAATGGGGCTCAGTGGGTTTCAATGGGTATCAATGGGGCTCAATGGGACTCAGTGGGTCTCAATGGGTCTCAGTGGGTATCAGTGGGTCTAAATGGGTATCAATGGGATTCAATGGGGCTCAGTGGGGGGCTCCATGGCTCTGACCCCCCTTTCCCCCCCCAGGCCCGTGGTTCCGGCAGTGGGTGGGGTCGGGGCTGGGGGCGGGGCTGACGCTGGTCACGTGTGGCCCCCACGCCCTGCACTCATTGGTCACCGCCCTGGGCACGTGGGTGTTGCTGCGCGCCACGCCCAGGTGGGCGGGGCCGGGGGGGAAGGGGGCGGGGCTTGGGGAGGGTGTGGGTGCTCCCACCATAGGGGACAACGGGGGGGAGCATTGGGGTCCATTGGGTTCCATTGGGGTGCAGTGGGGTCCATTGGGGTCCATTGGGATGCATTGGGGGGGGGGTTCCATTGGGGTGCATTGGGGGGTTCCATTGGGGTGCATTGGGGGGTTCCATTGGGGTCCATTGGGGTGCATTGGGGGGGTCCATTGGGGGGTTCCATTGGGATGCATTGGGGGGGTTCCATTGGGGGGTTCCATTGGGGGGTTCCATTGGGGGGTTCCATTGGGATGCATTGGGGGGGTTCCATTGGGGGGTTCCATTGGGGGGGTGCATTGGGGGGTTCCATTGGGGGGTTCCATTGGGGGGGTCCATTGGGGGGTTCCATTGGGATGCATTGGGGGGGTTCATTGGGGGGTTCCATTGGGGGGTTCCATTGGGATGCATTGGGGAGGTTCATTGGGGGGTTCCATTGGGGGGGTTCCATTGGGGTGCATTGGGGGGGTTGAATTGGGGGGGTCCATTGGGGGGGTGCATTGGGGGGTTCCATTGGAGGGTTCCATTGGGGGGTTCCATTGGGGGGTTCCATTGGGATGCATTGTGGGGGTTCCATTGGGGGGTCCATTGGGGGGTTCCATTGGGATGCATTGGGGAGGTTCATTGGGGGGGTTCCATTGGGGGGTTCCATTGGGGGGTTCCATTGGGATGCATTTGGGGGGGTTCCATTGGGGTCCATTGGGGGGGTTCCATTGGGGGGTTCCATTGGGTTCCATTGGGGGGTTCCATTGGGGTGCATTGGGGGTCCATTGGGGGGTTCTATTGGGATGCATTTGGGGGGGTTCCATTGGGGTGCATTGGGGGTGTTCCATTGGGTTCCATTGGGGGGGTTCCATTGGGGGGGTTCCATTGGGGTCCATTAGGGGGTTCCATTGGGGTGCATTGGGGGGGTCCATGGGGGGGTCCATGACGGTTCCCCCCCCAGGCGCTGTGGGGCAGCCTCCATGCTCTGGACCTTCGGGTACCTCCTGTTCTTCCGCACCCCCGAGCTGTGGGGGCTGCCCCAGCCCCCCCCCTACGCCAACGCCCTGCAGCTGCTGCTCACCCTGAAGGTCTATGGGGGGCTATGGGGGCTATGGGGGGGGCTATAGGGGGGCTATAGGGGGGCTATGAGCGGCTATAGGGGGGCTAAAAGGGATTATAGGGCGTCTATGGGGGTCTATAGGTGCTATGGGGAGCTTATAGGGGGGTTATAGGGAGCTATGAGAGGGCTATAGAGGCTGTGGGGGGGCTATAGCGGGGTATAGGGGCATATAGGGGGCTGTGGCAGGGCTATAGGGGCGGTCTACAGGGAACTGTAGGAGGCGTATAGAGACCTATAGGAGGGCTATAAAGGAGCTATAGAGGGCTATGGAAGGGCTGTAGAGAGAGCCTATAGGGAGTTATACGGGACTATAGGGGGGCTATGGGGGGGTGCTATAGGGGGGCTGTAGGTAACAATAGCGGGCACCATAGGGGCCTATAGAGGGGCTATAAGGGGGTTATAATGGGCTATGGAAGGGCTGGGGGGGGGCTATAGGTGGCTATACGGGGTTATAGGGGGGCTATGGGGAGCTATAGGAGGACTGTAGAGAGCTAAAGAAGGGCTATAGGGGGACATAGGGGGGCCATAGGAGGCTATGGGGGGGCCATTGAGAGCTACAAGGGGGGCTATAGGGGGGCTGTAGGTGACAATAGGGGGCACCATAGGGGGCTATGGGGGGAGGAATTGGGGGCCATAAGGGGGGTTATAGAGGGGGTCAAAGGTTGCTATGGGGGGGGCTACAGGGAGGCTATAGGGAGCGCCATAGGGTTCTATTGGGGGGGCCATAGGGACTTATAGGAGTGCCATAGGGTTCTATAGGGGGGGCCATAGGGGACTATAGGAGGGCCATAGAGTGCTATAGGGGGGCCATAGGGGGCTATAGGGGGGCCATAAGGGGCTATGGGAGGGCCACAGGGGGCTATAGGGGGGCCATAAGGGGCTATAGGAGGGCCATAGGGGGCTATAGGGGGGCCATAAGGGGCTATAGGAGGGCCATAGGGGGCTATAGGGGGGCCATAAGGGGCTATGGGAGGGCCATAGGGGGCTATAGGGAGCCATAGCAGTCTATGGGCGCTGGGGGGGGCTCTGGGGGCTTCAGGAGGGTCGGGGGGGGGGGGGGAGCGTGACCTCTGATTGGCTGTGACCATTGTGGGCGTGGCCTGACGCCGTGGCCCCGCCCCCTTGCCCATAGATGGTGAGCATGGCCATGGACGTGCAGGAGCTGCGGGAGGCGGGGCCGAAGGGCGTGACGTCATCGGAGGCGGGCGAGGCGATTGGTGGGCTCAAGGACTGCCCAGGATTGGTGGAGATCCTGTGCTACAGCTACTGCTACCTGGGGCTGCTGACGGGTGCGTGGGGGGGGGCTATGGGGCAGGGGGGTATGGGGCTCTATGGGGCTCTATGGGCTCTATGGGGCTCTATGGGCTCTATGGGCTCTATGGTCTCTATGGTCTCTATGGGGCTCTATGGGGCTCTATGGGCTCTATGGGTCTCTATGGTCTCTATGGTCTCTATGGGTCCCTATGGGTCTCTATGGGTCTCTATGGTCTCTATGGTCTCTATGGGTCCCTATGGGTCTCTATGGGCTCTATGGGGCTCTATGGGGCTCTATGGGCTCTATGGGTCTCTATGGTCTCTATGGTCTCTATGGGTCCCTATGGGTCTCTATGGGTCTCTATGGTCTCTATGGTCTCTATGGGTCCCTATGGGTCTCTATGGTCTCTATGGGTCTCTATGGGTCTCTATGGGTCTCTATGGTCTCTATGGGTCTCTCTCTATGGTCTCTATGGGTCTCTCTGGTCTCTATGGTCTCTATGGGTCTCTATGGTCTCTATGGGTCTCTATGGGTCTCTATGAGTCTCTATGGGTCTCTATGGTCTCTATGGTCTCTATGAGTCTCTATGGTCTCTATGGGCCTCTCTGGTCTCTATGGTCTCTATGGTCTCTATGGTTTCTATGGGTCTCTATGGTCTCTATGGGCTCTATGGGCTCTATGGTCTCTATGGGTCTCTATGGGTCTCTATGGTCTCTATGGTCTCTATGGGTCTCTATGGGTCTCTATGGTCTCTATGGTCTCTATGGGTCTCTATGGGTCTCTATGGTC
This sequence comes from Psittacula echo, assembly GCF_963264785.1. Classification (NCBI taxonomy): domain Eukaryota; kingdom Metazoa; phylum Chordata; class Aves; order Psittaciformes; family Psittacidae; genus Psittacula; species Psittacula echo. The sequence continues at coordinate 3,943 of NW_027664152.1, read as the reverse complement.
TCTATGGTCTCTATGGGGCTCCATGGTCTCTATGGGTCTCTATGGTCTCTATGGTCTCTATGGGTCTCTATGGTCTCTATGGTCTCTATGGTCTCTATGGGTCTCTATGGTCTCTCTCTATAGTCTCTATGGTCTCTATGGTCTCTATGGTCTCTATGGGTCTCTATGATCTCTATGGTCTCTATGGGTCTCTCTGGGTCTCTATGGTCTCTATGGTCTCTATGGGTCTCTATGGGTCTCTATGGTCTCTATGGTCTCTATAGTCTCTATGGTCTCTATGGTCTCTATGCTCTCTATGGGTCTCTATGGTCTCTATGGTCTCTATGGTCTCTATGCTCTCTATGGTCTCTATGGTCTCTATGGGTCTGTATGCTCTCTATGGGTGTCTATGCTCTCTATGGGTCTCTATGGTCTCTATGGTCTCTATAGTCTCTATGGTCTCTATGGTCTCTATGGGTCTCTATGGTCTCTATGGCCTCTATGGTCTCTCTGGGGCTCTATGGCCTCTATGGTCTCTATGCTCTCTATGCTCTCTATGGTCTCTATGGTCTCTATGGGTCTCTATGGTCTCTATGTATCTCCATGCTCTCTATGGTCTCTATGGTCTCTATGGGTCTCTATGGTCTCTATGGTCTCTATGGGTCTCCATGCTCTCTATGGTCTCTATGGTCTCTATGGGTCTCTATGGTCTCTATGGTCTCTATGGGTCTCTATGGGTCTCTATGGTCTCTATGGTCTCTATGGGTCTCTATGGTCTCTATGGGTCTCTATGGTCTCTATGGTCTCTATGGGTCTCTATGGTCTCTATGGTCTCTATGGTCTCTATGGTCTCTATGGGTCTCTATGGTCTCTATGGTCTCTATGGTCTCTATGGGTCTCTATGGTCTCTATGGGTCTCTATGGTCTCTATGGGTCTCTATGGTCTCTATGGTCTCTATGGGTCTCTAGGGTCTCTCTCTATGGGTCTCTATGGTCTCTATGGTCTCTATGGGTCTCTATGGTCTCTATGGGTCTCTATGGTCTCTATGGTCTCTATGGGTCTCTATGGGCTCTATGGTCTCTATGGTCTCTATGGTCTCTATGGGTGTCTATGGGCTCTATGGGCTCTATGGGTCTCTATGGTCTCTATGGTCTCTATGGTCTCTATGGGTCTCTATGGTCTCTATGGTCTCTATGGTCTCTATGGGTCTCTATGGGCTCTATGGTCTCTATGGTCTCTATGGTCTCTATGGGTGTCTATGGGCTCTATGGGCTCTATGGGTCTCTATGGTCTCTATGGTCTCTATGGTCTCTATGGGTCTCTATGGTCTCTATGGTCTCTATGGGTCTCTATGGTCTCTATGGGTCTCTATGGTCTCTATGGTCTCTATGGTCTCTATGGTCTCTATGGTCTCTATGGGTCTCTATGGTCTCTATGGTCTCTATGGGTCTCTATGGTCTCTATGGGTCTCTATGGGCTCTATGGTCTCTATGGTCTCTATGGGTCTCTATGGTCTCTATGGGTCTCTATGGGTCTCTATGGTCTCTATGGTCTCTATGGTCTCTATGGGTCTCTATGGTCTCTATGGTCTCTATGGGTCTCTATGGTCTCTATGGGTCTCTATGGGCTCTATGGTCTCTATGGTCTCTATGGGTCTCTATGGTCTCTATGGGTCTCTATGGTCTCTATGGTCTCTATGGTCTCTATGGTCTCTATCGTCTTTATGGTCTCTATGGGTCTCTATGGTCTCTATGGGTCTCTATGGTCTCTATGGGTCTCTATGGTCTCTATGGGTCTCTATGCTCCCTATGGTCTCTATGGGTCTCTATGGTCTCTATGGGTCTCTATGGTCTCTATGGGTCTCTATGGTCTCTATGTTCTCTATGGTCTCTATGGGTCTCTATGGGTCTCTATGGGCTCTATGGGCTCTATGGGTCTCTATGGTCTCTATGGTCTCTATGGTCTCTATGGTCTCTATCGTCTCTATGGTCTCTATGGTCTCTATGGGTCTCTATGGTCTCTATGGTCTCTATGGTCTCTATGGTCTCTATGGGTCTCTATGGTCTCTATGGGTCTCTATGGGTCCCTATGGTCTCTATGGTCTCTATGGGTCTCTATGGTCTCTATGGGTCTCTATGGTCTCTATGGTCTCTATGGTCTCTATGGGTCTCTATGGTCTCTATGGTCTATATGTTCTCTATGGTCTCTATGGTCTCTATGGGTCTCTATGGTCTCTATGGTCTCTATGGTCTCTATGGTCTCTATGGGTCTCTATGGTCTCTATGGGTCTCTATGCTCCCTATGGTCTCTATGGGTCTCTATGGTCTCTATGGGTCTCTATGGTCTCTATGGTCTCTATGGTCTCTATGGGTCTCTATGGGTCTCTATGGTCTCTATGGTCCCTCTGTCTCTCTGCCCCCAGGCCCCTTCTACCGCCTCTCCACTTACCTCCATTGGCTCCGGGGCCCTTCCCCGCCGCCATCCCCTTCCCTCGTCCTGCACCGCCTGCGCTGGGCCCTGCCCGCGGCCGCGGCCTCCGAGGCCTGCGCCCGCCTCTTCCCCGCGCAGGCCCTGCGGGGCCCGGCCCTGTGGGGCTGGGCCTGGCCCTGGCGCCTGCTCTACAGCGCCCCCGTGTTCCTGGCCTTCCGCTGCCGCTTCTACGTGGCCTGGCTCTGCGCAGAGGCCTCCTGCCTGAGCGCCGCCTTCGGGGCCTACCCCCGGCACCGCCGGGCCCGGCCCGGCTGCGGCCCCACGCGGGGCGCGGCGGGAGAGGGGTGAGGGCGGGATGGGGATGGGGGGAATGGAGGGGATGGGGGGAATGGGGGGAATGGGGGGAATGGGGGCAATGGGGGGAATGGGGGGAATGGGGGGAATGGGGGGAATGGGGGGAATGGGGGAATGGGGGCAATGGGGGGAATGGGGGGAATGGGGGGAATGGGGGCAATGGGGGGAATGGGGGCAATGGGGGGAATGGGGGGAATGGGGGGAATGGGGGCAATGGGGGGAATGGGGGGAATGGAGGGGATGGGGGGAATGGGGGGAATGGGGGGAATGGGGGGAATGGGGGGAATGGGGGGAATGGGGGCAATGTGGGGAATGGGGGGAATGGGGGAATGGGGGGAATGGGGGGAATGGGGGCAATGGGGGGAATGGGGGGAATGGGGGCAATGGGGGGAATGGGGGAATGGGGGGAATGGGGGAATGGGGGGAATGGGGGGAATGGGGGAATGGGGGCAATGGGGGGAATGGGGGGAATGGGGGAATGGGGGGAATGGGGGGAATGGGGGCAATGGGGGAATGGGGGGAATGGGGGCAATGGGGGGAATGGGGGGAATGGGGGAATGGGGGGAATGGGGGAATGGGGGGAATGGGGGCAATGGGGGGAATGGGGGGAATGGGGGAATGGGGGGAATGGGGGAATGGGGGCAATGGGGGGAATGGGGGAATGGGGGCAATGGGGGGAATGGGGGCAATGGGGGAATGGGGGGAATGGGGGCAATGGGGGGAATGGGGGAATGGGGGCAATGGGGGGAATGGGGGGAATGGGGGGAATGGGGGGAATGGGGGAATGGGGGCAATGGGGGGAATGGGGGAATGGGGGGAATGGGGGCAATGGGGGTAATGGGGGTAATGGGGGAATGGGGGGAATGGGGGAATGGGGGCAATGGGGGGAATGGGGGAATGGGGGCAATGGGGGCAATGGGGGCAATGGGGGGAATGGGGGGAATTGGGGGGAATGGGGGCAATGGGGGCAATGGAGGGCAATGGGGGCAATGGGGGCAATGGAGGGCAATGGGGGCAATGGGGGCAATGGAGGGCAATGAGGGGCAATGGAGGGCAATGGGGGCAATGGGGGCAATGGAGGGCAATGGGGGCAATGGGGGCAATGGAGGGCAATGGGGGCAATGGAGGGCAATGGAGGGCAATGGGGGGCAATGGAGGGCAATGAGGGGCAATGGAGGG
>NW_027664153.1:0-32402 GCF_963264785.1 Psittacula echo | reverse complement strand
CCCCCCCGTATCCATTGGTACCTCCCAATCCCCCCCCCCGTATTTCCATTGGTACCTCCCAATCCCCCCCTATATCCATTGGTACCTCCCAATCCCCCCTGTATCCATTGACACCTCCAGATCCCCCCCCGCATCCATTGGTACCTCCCAATCCCCCCCAAGCCCCCCCACCCCATTGGTACATTCCGGCTCCCCCCCCATCCTCCGCCGCGTTGGTTCCTCCCGCTTCGAACATGGCTGCCGGGCGCGCCGGGGGAGGGGGGAAGGGGCGTGGCTTCGCGCTGATTGGTCGCGCTGCGCCGCCGCGGCCAATCAGGAGGCGCCTTGTTGCGGGGTGCCGGCGGTGGAAGGGGGGAGACGGAGGGAGCGAGAGCGGGAGCGAGGTGAGGGGTGGGGGAGGCGGAAAATGGGGTAAAAAAGGGCGAAATCGGTTAAAATGGGGGTCAAAGGGGGCTGGGGGCGTCTAAAGGGGGTTTGGGGGGGGTTAAAGTGGTTTTGGGGGGGTCCGGTGAGGGGCAAGGGGGGTTCGGGGGGTCCTAAAGGAGCCTAACGGGGGGGTCTAAGGGGGGTTAAGGGGGATTAAATGGGTTTGGGGGGTCCTAAAGGGGGTTAAAGGGGTCTGGGGGGCTCTTAGAGGGGTCGGGAGGGTCCTGAAAGGGTCTCGGGAGGGGTTAAAGGGGTCTGAGGGGGTTTCAGTAGGCCCGGGAGGGGTCCTGAAGGGTGTTAAAGGGGTTTGGGGGGGTGTTAAAAGGGTCTGGGGGGGATTAAAGGGGTTTCGGGGGGTCCTAAAGGGGGTTAAAGGGGTCTGGGGGGGCCCTGAAAGGGTCTGGGGGGGGGTTTAAAGGGGTCTAAGGGGCATTAAATGGGTCGGGGGGGGGGGGTTCTGAGGGGTCTTAAAGGGGTCTGGGGTGGTCCTAAAGGGGTTTGGGGGGGGTTAAAGGGGTCTAAGGGGGGTTAAATGGGTCTGGGGGGGGGGCTGAGTAGGTTTAAAGGGGCTTGGGGGGGGCTTGGGGGGGGGTCTTAAAAGGGTCTGGGGGAGTTAAAGGGGCTTCAGAGGGTCCTAAGGCACTTAAAGGGGTCTGGGGGGCTCCTGAGGGGGCTTAAGGGGGACTGGGGTGGCTCTAAAGGGGTTTCGGGGGGGGTTAAAGGGGTTTAAGATGTATTAAAGGGGCTTGGGGGGGTCCTAAAGGGGTCTAAGGGGGGTTAAATGGGTCTGGGGGGGGTCCTGAAGGGACTTAAATGGGTCTGGGAGGCTCCTATAGGGGGTATTAAAGGCCTTTGGTTGGGGGGGGGGTATCTCCATCATCTCCCCCCATTCCCATCCCCATTCCCCATCCCCAATCCCCCATCCCATCCCATCCCCATTCCCCATCCCCATCCCCATCCCCATCCCCATCCCCATCCCCATCCCCATCCCCATCCCCATCCCCATCCCATCCCCATCCCATCCCATCCCCATCCCCATCCCATCCCCATCCCATCCCCATCCCCACCCCATCCCCATCCCCATCCCATCCCCACCCCATCCCCATCCCCACCCCATCCCCATCCCATCCCCACCCCATCCCCATCCCCATCCCCATCCCATCCCATCCCCATCCCCATCCCATCCCCATCCCCATCCCCATCCCCATCCCATCCCATCCCCATCCCCATCCCATCCCCATCCCATCCCCACCCCATCCCATCCCCATCCCCATCCCATCCCCACCCCATCCCCATCCCCACCCCATCCCCATCCCCATCCCATCCCCACCCCATCCCCACCCCATCCCCATCCCCATCCCCATCCCCATCCCATCCCCATCCCCATTCCCCATCCCCACCCCATCCCCATCCCCATCCCCATCCCCATCCCATCCCCATCCCATCCCATCCCCATTCCCCATCCCATCCCCATCCCCACCCCATCCCATCCCCATCCCATCCCCATCCCCACCCCATCCCCATCCCCATCCCATCCCCATCCCATCCCCATCCCCATCCCATCCCCATCCCCATCCCATCCCCATCCCCATTCCCCATTCCCGCTGCAGCCATGGCGGAGCGGCCGGAGGAGACGGTGCTGGTGGTGGAGCACCGCTACGTGTGCTCCGAGTGCAACCACCTCTCATCCTGCTTGGAGGACGCCCTCATCCATCACCAGCAGCACCTCCTGCTGGGGCCGGGGGGGGTAGGACCAGGACCCGGCGGCCCCCAATTGCTGCCTGCATCCTCCCCACCCCAAGAGCATCACTTCGAGGTCCTGGGCCTCGGTGGTGCCAGTGACTACCAAGGGCTGGCGGTCCCCGAGAGCAGCCAGTACCAGTGCTTGGAGTGCGGGCAGCTCCTGGTCTCCCCCAGCCAGCTCCTGGAGCACCAGGAGATGCACCTGAAGCTCCTGGCGCAGGATCCCGACGGCATTCCCGGCGGGAAGAGCGCGCCCGCCGCCGCCGCCGCCATCCACTACGAGTGCGTGGAGTGCAAGGCGCTCTTCAGCAGCCAGGAGCTGTGGCTGGCCCATCGGCAAAGCCACCAGAGCCAGCCCCCCAGCCAGAGCCAAGCCTTGGTGGATCTGGAGCATTCCTATCGCAAGCCCGAGGACGAGCAAGGAGCCGACGGCGCCGACACGGTCCAGCTCCTCCTCTACGAGTGCGGCGAGTGCTTCCAGCTCTTCCAGACCCCAAAGGACTTCCTGGAGCACCAAGCCGCCCACTTGGCATCCCACGGCAGCGCCGCCGAGGCCCCGGAGCATCCCGCTCCCCCTCCGGCTCCCGTTGAGCACCGCTGCTCCGAGTGCCCGCAGCGCTTCCCGACGTCCCACCAGCTCCAAGCCCACCTCCGGTGCCACCGCTTGGGCGCTTTCCAGTGCCCGCTTTGCAGCAAGGTCCTGCCCAGCCCTTCCGCCTTGGAGCAGCATTCCCAAGGGGATCACGGCGGCGAATCCCACTTCCTCTGCCTCGACTGCGGCCTGGCCTTCGACACGGAAGCCGTGCTCCTGTCCCACCGCCGTACCCACTGCCCCAACCCTCTGCACCGCTGCTCCTGCGGCAAGGCCTTCGTCAACATGACCAAGTTCCTTTACCACCGCCGCAGCCACGGCGCCGACGCCAGCGCCGGCCCCGCTCCCAGTGCCCACGCCGCCCCCACGGATCCGCCGCCTCCCGCTCCGCCGGCCCCTTTCCCTTGCTTGATGTGCTCCAAGAGCTTCCCCAAGGCGCCGCAGCTCGCCCGGCACCAGCGCTTCGTGCACCGCTTGGAACGCCGCCACCAGTGCCCGGAATGCGGGAAGCTCTTCAAGAAGAAGTCCCACGTCCGCAACCACCTCCTCACGCACACCGGCGAGCGCCCCTTCCGCTGCCAGGAGTGCTCCAAGAGCTTCAATTCCCAAGCCAACCTCCTGCGGCACCGCCTGACCCACACGGGCGAGCGGCCCTACGAGTGCGACGTGTGCCACAAGCGCTTCACCCAGTCGTCCACGCTGCGCCAGCACCTCCTCATCCACAGCCGCCGCTACCCCTACAAGTGCCCCGAATGCGGGGTCCGCTTCCACCGCCCCTACCGCCTCCTCATGCACCGCTACCACCACACCGGCGAGTACCCCTACAAGTGCCAGCAGTGCGGGAGCTCCTTCCTGCTCCGCCGCCTCTTGGAGGTCCACCAGCTCCTGCACAGCGGGAGGCAGCCCCACGTGTGCGCCCGTTGCGGGGCCGCCTTCGTCACCTCCCTGCAGCTCCAGGAGCATCCCTGCGGGAAGCTGGAGTGCGCCGTGTGCGGCAAGAAGATGGGCTCGGCCTCGCGCCTCCGCGCCCATCAGAAGCTCCATGGGCTTCCCAATGGGATCCCGGGCCCGGCTCCGCCATCCCCCCCAGCCTCCTCCTCCTCTTCGTCCCGGCGCCCGTGCGCCAAGAGCTTCGAGTGCGGCGACTGCAAGAAGCTCTTCAGCACCGAGACCTCGCTCCACGTGCACCGGCGCATCCACACGGGCGAGCGGCCCTACCCGTGCCCGGATTGCGGGAAGGCCTTCCGGCAGTCCACCCACCTCAAGGACCACCGCCGGCTCCACACCGGCGAGAAGCCCTTCAAGTGCGAGGAGTGCGGCAAAGCCTTCGCCATCGCCGTGCGCCTGGCCGAGCACCGCCGCATCCACACCGGCGAGCGGCCCTACCGCTGCCACGTCTGCGCCAAGGCCTACCGCTCCTTCTCCAACCTCTGGAAGCACCGCAAGCTCCACCGCGAGCAGCGGGGCGGGGAGCGCGCCGACAAGCCGACGGATGCGGGCGCCGCAGGGGAGAGCGGGGGGGGGAAGCGCAATAGGAAGCAATGGGAGAGGGGGTTTTTTTTTGGGGGGGGGGGGGGGGGTGTGACTTGGGGGGGACACCCCCCACCCCCCCCCCCCCCTCTCCGATGCTGTTATGGGGATGGGGAAGGTGATGGGACCGCCCCCCCCCCCCCCCCATGGACCCCGAGTGATGGGGGGGGTTTAAACCCCATTATAGGGATGGGGAAGGCAGTGGGACCCGACCCCCCCCAATGGGCATCAATGGACCCCACGTGATGGAGGGGGGATTAAACCCATTATAGGGGATGGGGAAGGCAGTGGGATCCCCCCCCCCCCCAATGGGCCTCAATGGACTCCTCCATGGACCCCAATTGATGGGGGGGGTTTAAACCCCATTATAGGGGATGGGGAAGGCAGTGGGATTCCCCCCCCCAATGGGCCTCAATGGACTCCTCCATGGACCCCAATTGATGGGGGGGGTTTAAACCCCATTATAGGGGATGGGGAAGGCAGTGGGATCCCCCCCCCCCCAATGGGCCTCAATGGACTCCTCCATGGACCCCAATTGATGGGGGGGGTTTAAACCCCATTATAGGGGATGGGGAAGGCAGTGGGATCCCCCCCCCCCCAATGGGCCTCAATGGACTCCTCCATGGACCCCAATTGATGGGAGGGGTTTAAACCCCATTATAGGGGATGGGGAAGGCAGTGGGACCCGACCCCCCCCCAATGGGCATCAATGGACCCCACGTGATGGAGGGGGGATTAAACCCATTATAGGGGATGGGGAAGGCAGTGGGATCCCCCCCCCCCCCAATGGGCCTCAATGGACTCCTCCATGGACCCCAATTGATGGGGGGGGTTTAAACCCCATTATAGGGGATGGGGAAGGCAGTGGGATTCCCCCCCCCAATGGGCCTCAATGGACTCCTCCATGGACCCCAATTGATGGGGGGGGTTTAAACCCCATTATAGGGGATGGGGAAGGCAGTGGGATCCCCCCCCCCCCAATGGGCCTCAATGGACTCCTCCATGGACCCCAATTGATGGGGGGGGTTTAAACCCCATTATAGGGGATGGGGAAGGCAGTGGGATCCCCCCCCCCCCAATGGGCCTCAATGGACTCCTCCATGGACCCCAATTGATGGGAGGGGTTTAAACCCCATTATAGGGGATGGGGAAGGCAGTGGGACCCGACCCCCCCAATGGGCATCAATGGACCCCACGTGATGGAGGGGGGATTAAACCCATTATAGGGGATGGGGAAGGCAGTGGGATCCCCCCCCCCCCCAATGGGCCTCAATGGACTCCTCCATGGACCCCAATTGATGGGGGGGGTTTAAACCCCATTATAGGGGATGGGGAAGGCAGTGGGATTCCCCCCCCCCCCAATGGGCCTCAATGGACTCCTCCATGGACCCCAATTGATGGGGGGGGTTTAAACCCCATTATAGGGGATGGGGAAGGCAGTGGGACCCGACCCCCCCCAATGGGCCTCAATGGACTCCTCCATGGACCCCAATTGATGGGGGGGGTTTAAACCCCATTATAGGGGATGGGGAAGGCAGTGGGATTCCCCCCCCAATGGGCCTCAATGGACTCCTCCATGGACCCCAATTGATGGGGGGGGTTTAAACCCCATTATAGGGGATGGGGAAGGCACTGGGACCCCCCCCATGGGCTTCAATGGACCCCAAGTGATGGGGGGGGGGTAAACCCCATTATAGGGATGGAGAAGGCAGTGGGACCCCCCCACAATGGGCCTCAATGGACTCCCCCCATGTACGCCAATGGACCCCAAGTGATGGGGGGGGGGGTTAAGCCCCATTATAGGGGATGGAGCAGGCATTGGGACCCCCCCCAATGGGCCTCAATAGACCCCAAGTGATGGAGGGGGGGTGAACCCCATTATAGGGGATGGAGAAGGCACTGGGCCCCCCCCCATAGGTCCCCCATTGAGGGTCTGGGGGGGTTAAACCCCATTATAGGGGATGGAGAAGGCATTGGGACCCCCCCCAATGGGCCTCAATGGACCCCCCCCATGGACCCCAATAGACCCCAGGTGATGGGGGGGGGGGGGGTTAAACCCCATTACAGGGCATGGAGAGCACTCTGGGCCCCCCCCCCCATACGACCCCCCCTCTATGGCCCCCCAGTGCTGCCTCACCCCCATTGTGAGGGGGGGAGGGCTCATCCATGTGTGTCCCCCCTTTCCCTTCCTGCACCCCCTTATTTTGGGGGGGGGGGTGTGTGTGATTCAGCCCCCCCATTACAACGTGGGGGGGGGGTGTGTTAATTATTCCCGATGCAATTAAAAGAGATGAATGGACCCAAAATGTCTTTATTTGGGGGGGGGTGTGTGTGTAATAATAACCCCATAGGGAGGTAATAAACCCATTGGGGGGGGGCTTTTATCCATAGGGGCCTTATTATTGCCCCCCGGGGGGAGGAGGGTTTAGATGAGCGGACCCCCCCCCCCCCCCCTCTCCCCCCCGCGGCAGTGCCAATGGTACGGCCCAGGCGCCCCTTAGGCCTCGGCCTCCTCCGCTCCCATTGGCCGCTCCCTGCCCCTTTAGCCCCGCCCCTCGTAACCCCGCCCTCCTCCGCTCCCATTGGCCACACCCTCTCCCTTTAGCCCCGCCCCCCCGGACCGACCCACACTGCACGGGGGGGGGGGGGATCGCGACGCCCCTTTCCCCCCCCCATTGAACCGCACCAAGGGGGGGGGGGGGGGGGGGAAGAACCAAACCGGATCCCCCCCCCCCAGTACCCATCAATGGGGGGGGGGGGCTCGGTCCCGGTGCCCCCCCCCCCCTTTATATAGCGAGGACCGGGGGGGGGGGAACCCCCCTTTAAGCCCCCCCCCCCCCCCCCATTGCCGCCGCCACCGGAACCGGGCGGAGGAGACAAGGATCGGGCCCCCCCCCCCCCCGCTTCTTCCCGTCCCCCCCCCGCGCCCGGGGGGGGGTTGCGGCGGCCGCGCAGCGCGTTGTGAGTACCGGGAATGGGGGGGGGGAGAACGGGATAACGGGGGGAGAACGGGATAATGGGATGGGGGGGGAGCGATGGGGTAACGGGGGAAGAACGAGTGATGGAGAGGGACCAGTGATGGGGATAACGGGATAACGGAGAGGGGGGGGGATAACGGGAGATGGGGGGGGGGGAAATGGAGGGGGGGGTACGGGGATGCTCCTATCCAACCCCCCCCCCCCTCCATCCGCTGCATCCTTTGGGATCCGGTAGCGGGATCCGGCCCCCATCCCCCCCGTGACCGGGTACCAGGATCGGGCCCCGTTCCCCGTTGTCGGGATCCGGCCCCGTTGCCCGGTCCCGGATATCGGGATCCGGCCCCATCCCCCCGTTACCGGATACCGGGATCCGGCCGCGGTTCCCGGGATCCGGTCACCGGGATCAGGGCCCCAGCCCCGGGATCCATCATCGGGATCCAGCTCCGCTCCCGGATCCCGGTACCAGCCCCAGTCCCTGCCGCCGGTCTCCATCCCCATTCCCGGTCTCCATCCTCATCCCCGCTTCCCGATGCCCGTCCCCCGGTTCCCAATCCCAGATCCATTCCCTGTTCCCGGATCCATTCCCGGATCCATTCGCGGTCCCGATCCCGCTTCCATTCCCGGTCCTGATCCCGGATCCATTCTCGGTTCCCGGTCCCATCCCTGACCCATTCCCGGTTCCGTTCCCGGTTTCCGGTGCCGGTTCCCGGTCCCGTTCCCGGTCCCATCCCGGATCCATTCCCCGTCCCTTTCCCGGTTCCCGGTCCCATTCCCGATCCCCTCCCAGATCCATTCCCTGTTCCCGGATCCATTCCCGGTTCCATTCCCGGTTCCCGCTCCCATCCCTGACCCATTCCCGGTTCCATTCCCGGTTTCCGGTGCCGGTTCCCAGTCTCATCCCGGATCCATTCCCGGTCCCTTTCCCGGTTCTCGGCCCCATTCCCGGCCCCATTCCCGGTTCCCGCTCCCATCCCTTCCCCCCCCCCCCCCTTCCTTCCCTCCCCATTCCCGTTACCGGTGCCCCCCAACCTGGGGGGGTCCAAAATACCCGGGGGGGGGGGGGGTGAGGGGGGTGGGAACAGCCGGGCCTTGGGGGGGTCCCCACATTAAAGGGGGGGGGGGCCGGGAGGAGGGAAGAGCCCCCCCCCCCCCCCCCCCCGCCCGGTCCCGCCGTTGCCAGGCAACGGCAGCAGCCGCGGGAGCCGAATCCCGTTGCCTGGCAACGGTTACCGGGACACGGGGCAGCTGCCGGGGGCATCCATGGGGGGGGGGACCCCTACGGAGCCCCCCATTGACCCCCCCCCATTGACCCATTGACCCATTGAGACCCCCATTGATCCCCCCCCATTGACCCATTGATCCCCCCATTGACCCATTCAGACCCCCATTGATCCCCCACCATTGCCCCATTGATCCCCCCATTGGCCCATTGAGACCCCCATTGATCCCCCCCCATTGTCCCATTGATCCCCTCCATTGCCCCACTGACCCCCCCATTGACCCATTGAGACCCCCATTGACCCCCCATTGCCCCATTGACCCCCATTGCCCCATTGATCCCCCCCATTGCCCCATTGATCCCCCCCATTGACCCATTGAGACCCCCATTGATCCCCCCCATTGCCCCATTGATCCCCCCCATTGACCCATTGAGACCCTCATTGATCCCCCCCATTGCCCCATTGATCCCCTCCATTGACCCATTGAGACCCCCATTGATCCCCCCCATTGCCCCATTGATCCCCCCCCATTGACCCATTGATCCCCCCCATTGACCCCCATTGATCCCCCCCCATTGCCCCATTGATCCCCCCCATTGACCCATTGAGACCCCCATTGATCCCCCCCATTGCCCCATTGATCCCCCCCATTGACCCATTGAGACCCCCATTGATCCCCCCCATTGCCCCATTGATCCCCCCATTGACCCATTGACACCCCCATTGATCCCCCCCCATTGCCCCATTGATCCCCCCCATTGACCCATTGAGACCCCCATTGATCCCCCCCATTGCCCCATTGATCCCCCCCATTGACCCATTGAGACCCCCATTGATCCCCCCCATTGCCCCATTGATCCCCCCCATTGACCCATTGAGACCCCCATTGATCCCCCCCATTGCCCCATTGATCCCCCCATTGACCCATTGAGACCCCCATTGATCCCCCCCATTGCCCCATTGACCCCCCCATTGACCCATTGAGACCCCCATTGATCCCCCCCATTGCCCCATTGATCCCCCCCCATTGCCCCATTGATCCCCCCCATTGACCCATTGAGACCCCCATTGACCCCCCATTGCCCCATTGATCCCCCCATTGCCCCATTGATCCCCCCCATTGCCCCATTGATCCCCCCATTGCCCCACTGACCCCCCCCATTGACGCATTGAGACCCCCATTGACCCCCCCATTACCACGTTGCCCCCACCATTGCCCCATTAACACCCCCATTGACCCCCAACAAGGTCCTGCGACCCCCCCCCGGGTCATGGGGTTCAGGGGGAGTCTCTATGGGTCCCTATGGAGTCCCTATGGGGTCTCTATGGGGTCTCTATGGGGTCTCTATGGGTCTCTATGGGGTCTCTATGGGGTCTCTATGGGGTCTCTATGGGTCTCTATGGGGTCCCTGTGGGGTCTCTATGGGTCTCTATGGGTCTCTATGGAGTCCCTATGGGGTCTCTATGGGGTCTCTATGGGGTCTCTATGGGTCTCTATGGGGTCTCTATGGGTCCCTATGGGTCTCTATTAGTCTCTATGGGGTCTCTATGGGTCCCTATGGGTCCCTATGGGGTCTCTATGGGTCTCTATGGGTCTCTATGGGGTCTCTATGGGGTCCCTATGGGTCCCTATGGGTCTCTATGGGTCTCTATGGGGTCTCTATGGGTCTCTATGGGTCCCTATGGGTCTCTATGGGTCCCGCAGGCGGCGGGGCCGCGCCACCTCCTCCATGCGGAGCGGGGCCCCGGGACGATGCCGGCGCCGGGACCGCGGCTGCTGCTGCTGCTGCTCGCGGCCGCCATTGCCCCCCGCGGCCACACGGGGGCACCCGCGGCGCTGCGCATGGGTGAGAGCTGGGGGCAATGGGGGGCAATGGGGGGGAATGGGGGGGAATGGGGTCTCTATGGGTGTCTATGGGGGTTAATGGGGTCCCTATGGGTTCCAATGGGGTCAATATGGTTCCCTATGTGTCCCTATGGGTCTCTTTGGGGTCTCTATGGGTCTCTATGGTTCCCTATGGTTCCCTATGTGTCCCTATGGGTCTCTTTGGGGTCTCTATGGGTCTCTATGGGGTCTCTATGGGGTCCCTATGGGTCTCTATGGGGTCCTTATGGGTCTCTATGGTTCCCTATGGGTCCCTATGGTTCCCTATGTGTTCCTATGGGTCTCTATGGGGTCTCTATGGGTCCCTATGGGTCTCTATGGGGTCCCTATGGGTCTCTATGGGGTCTCTATGGGGTCTCTATGGATCTCTATGGGGTCTCTATGGGTCTCTATGGGTCCCTATGGGTCTCTATGGGTCTCTATGGGTCCCTATGGGTCTCTATGGGTCTCTATGGGGTCCCTATGGGTCTCTATGGGTCTCTATGGGGTCTCTATGGGGTCCCTATGGGTCTCTATGGGTCTCTATGGGTCTCTATGGGGTCTCTATGGGGTCCCTATGGGTCCCTATGGGTCTCTATGGGTCCCTATGGGTCTCTATGGGTCTCTATGGGTCTCTATGGGGTCTCTATGGGTCTCTATGGGGCTCTATGGGGTCTCTATGGGTCTCTATGGGTCCCTATGGGTCTCTATGGGTCTCTATGGGGTCTCTATGGGGTCTCTATGGGTCCCTATGGGTCCCTATGGGTCTCTATGGGTCTCTATGGTTCCCTATGGGTCTCTATGGGTCTCTATGGGGTCTCTATGGGGTCTCTATGGGGTCTCTATGGGTCCCTATGGGTCTCTATGGGTCTCTATGGGGTCTCTATGGGTCTCTATGGGGTCTCTATGGGTCTCTATGGGTCTCTATGGGGTCTCTATGGGTCTCTATGGGGTCTCTATGGGGTCTCTATGGGTCTCTATGGGGTCTCTATGGGGTCTCTATGGGTCCCTATGGGTCTCTATGGGTCTCTATGGGTCCCTATGGGTCTCTATGGGTCTCTATGGGTCTCTATGGGTCCCTATGGGTCTCTATGGGTCTCTATGGGGTCCCTATGGGTCTCTATGGGTCTCTATGGGGTCTCTATGGGGTCCCTATGGGTCTCTATGGGGCTCTATGGGGTCTCTATGGGTCTCTATGGGTCTCTATGGGTCTCTATGGGTCCCTATGGGTCTCTATGGGGTCTCTATGGGTCTCTATGGGTCTCTATGGGTCTCTATGGGGTCTCTATGGGTCTCTATGGGTCTCTATGGGGTCTCTATGGGTCTCTATGGGTCTCTATGGGTCTCTATGGGTCTCTATGGGTCTCTATGGGGTCTCTATGGGGTCTCTATGGGTCTCTATGGTGTCTCTATGGGGTCCCTATGGGTCCCTATGGGTCTCTATGGGTCTCTATGGGGTCTCTATGGGGTCTCTATGGGTCTCTATGGTGTCTCTATGGGGTCCCTATGGGGTCTCTATGGGTCTCTATGGGGTCTCTATGGGGTCTCTATGGGTCTCTATGGGGTCTCTATGGGGTCTCTATGGGTCTCTATGGGTCTCTATGGGGTCTCTATGGGGTCTCTATGGGGTCTCTATGGGTCTCTATGGGTCTCTATGGGGTCTCTATGGGTCTCTATGGGTCTCTATGGGGTCTCTATGGGTCTCTATGGGTCTCTATGGGTCTCTATGGGTCTCTATGGGTCCCTATGGGTCTCTATGGGTCCCTATGGGTCCCTATGGGTCTCTATGGGTCTCTATGGGTCCCTATGGGGTCTCTATGGGTCCCTATGGGTCCCTATGGGTCTCTATGGGTCCCTATGGGTCTCTATGGGTCTCTATGGGTCCCTATGGGTCCCTCCGGGCTGTTCCATTCTCCCCCCGCAGCGGCGATCCTGGACGAGCGCGGGGGGTGCGGGGGGGGTCAGCGCCTGGCGCTGGCGCTGGCGCGGGAGCGGCTCAACGGGCGCGGGGGGGGGAGCGGAGCGGCGGCGGCGGCGGCGGCGCGGGCGCGGCTGGAGGTGGAGATCCACGAACTGGAGCGGGACAGCCCCTACGAGAGCACCGGGACCAGTGAGGGGCAACGGGGGGCAACGGGGGAATGGGGGCAATGGGGGAATGGGGGGAATGGGGGGAATGGGGGGAATGGGGGGAATGGGGGGAATGGGGGCAATGGGGGGAATGGGGGCAATGGGGGGGAATGGGGGCAATGGGGGAATGGGGGGAATGGGGGGAATGGGGGGAATGGGGGCAATGGGGGGAATGGGGGGAATGGGGGCAATGGGGGTAATGGGGGGAATGGGGGAATGGGGGGAATGGGGAGAATGGGGGTGAATGGGGGCAATGGGGGCAATGGGGGAATGGGGGCAATGGGGGTAATGGGGGCAATGGGGGAATGGGGGCAATGGGGGCAATGGGGGCAATGGGGGGAATGGGGGCAATGGGGGCAATGGGGGTGAATGGGGGTGAATGGGGGCAATGTTTATGTGGACTGGGAATGGCGTTCATGGGGATCAGGATAGCAGAGATGGGGCGGGATAATGGGGATGGGGACCGGGAGTACCCGGAATGGGGACCAGGATATTGGGATGGGGACTGGGAATCCCGGGCATGGGCACCGGGATAACGGGGACCGGGATAATG
This sequence comes from Psittacula echo, assembly GCF_963264785.1. Lineage (NCBI taxonomy): Eukaryota > Metazoa > Chordata > Aves > Psittaciformes > Psittacidae > Psittacula > Psittacula echo. The sequence continues at coordinate 19,369 of NW_027664153.1, read as the reverse complement.
AGGATGGGGACCAGGATAATGGGGATGGGGACCAGGATAACGGGGACTGGGATAATGGGGATGGGCACCGGGATAGCGGGGACTGGGATAATGGGGATGGGCACCGGGATAACGGGGACTGGGATAATGGGGATGGGCACCGGGATAATGGGGACTGGGATAATGGGGATGAGGACCAGGATAACGGGGACTGGGATAATGGGGATGGGCACCGGGATAATGGGGACTGGGATAATGGGGATGAGGACCAGGATAACGGGGACTGGGATAACGGGGATGGGCACCGGGATAACGGGGACTGGGATAACGGGGATGGGCACCGGGATAACGGGGACTGGGATAATGGGGATGGGCACCGGGATAATGGGGATGGGGACCAGGATAACGGGGACTGGGATAACGGGGATGGGCACCAGGATAACGGGGACTGGGATAACGGGGATGGGGACCGGTGCCGGTCCCAGTGTGCCAGATCCTGCCCAAGGGCGTCGTGTCCGTGCTGGGCCCGGCCGCCAGCCCCGCGGCTGCTGCCACCGTCAGCCACATCTGTGGGGAGAAGGAGGTGAGAGCCAAAACCGACCCAAAATCACCCGAAACGGCCCAAAACTGACCCAAAATGACCCGAAACCGACCCAAAATCACCCGAAACGGCCCAAAACTGACCCAAAATCACCCGAAACGGCCCAAAACTGACCCAAAATGACCCAAAACCGACCCAAAATCACCCGAAACGGCCCGAAACTGACCCAAAATGACCCCAAACCGACCCAAAATCACCCGAAACGGCCCAAAACTGACCCAAAATGACCCAAAACCGACCCAAAATCACCCGAAACGGCACAAAACTGACCCAAAATCACCCGAAACGGCCCAAAACTGACCCCAAACCACCCGAAACGGCCCAAAACTGACCCAAAATGACCCAAAACCGACCCAAAATCACCCGAAACGGCACAAAACTGACCCAAAATGACCCAAAACCGACCCAAAATCACCCGAAACGGCACAAAACTGACCCAAAATGACCCAAAACCGACCCAAAACTGACCCAAAATCACCCGAAACGGCCCAAAACCGACCCAAAATCACCCGAAACGGCCCAAAACTGACCCAAAATGACCCAAAACCGACCCAAAATCACCCGAAACAGCCCAAAACCGACCCAAAATCACCCGAAACGGCCCAAAACCGACCCAAAATCACCCGAAACGGCCCAAAACTGACCCAAAATGACCCAAAACCGACCCAAAATCACCCAAAACGGCACAAAACTGACCCAAAATCACCCGAAACGGCACAAAACTGACCCAAAATGACCCAAAACCGACCCAAAATCACCCAAAACGGCCCAAAACCGACCCAAAATCACCCGAAACGGCCCAAAACTGACCCAAAATCACCTGAAACGGCACAAAACTGACCCAAAATGACCCAAAACCGACCCAAAATCACCCGAAACGGCCCAAAACTGACCCACAATCACCCGAAACGGCCCAAAACCGACCCAAAAACACCCGAAACGGCCCAAAACTGACCCAAAATCACCCGAAACGGCCCAAAACCGACCCAAAATCACCCGAAACGGCCCAAAACTGACCCAAAATGACCCGAAACCGACCCAAAATCACCCAAAACGGCCCAAAACTGACCCAAAATCACCCGAAACGGCACAAAACTGACCCAAAATGACCCAAAACCGACCCAAAATCACCCGAAACGGCACAAAACTGACCCAAAATGACCCAAAACCGACCCAAAACTGACCCAAAATCACCCAAAACGGCCCAAAACCGACCCAAAATCACCCGAAACGGCCCAAAATCACCCGAAACGGCCCAAAACCGACCCAAAATCACCCGAAACGGCCCAAAACTGACCCAAAATCACCCGAAACGGCCCAAAATCACCCGAAACGGCCCAAAACTGACCCAAAATCACCCGAAACGGCCCAAAACCGACCCAAAATCACCCGAAACGGCCCAAAACTGACCCAAAATGACCCAAAACCGACCCAAAATCACCCGAAACGGCCCAAAACTGACCCAAACTGACCCAAAATGACCCAAAACCGACCCAGAATCACCCAAAACCGACCCAAAATGACCCAAAATGACCCAAAACCAACCCAAAATGACCCAAAATGACCCAAAATGACCCAAAATGACCCAAAACCGACCCAAAATGACCCAAAATGACCCAAAACCGACCCAAAATGACCCAAAATGACCCAAAACCGACCCAAAATGACCCAAAATGACCCAAAATGACCCAAAACCGACCCAAACTGACCCAAAACGGCTCAAAACTGACCCAAACTGACCCAAACTGACCCAAAATGACCCAAAATGACCCAAAACGGCCCAAACTGACCCAAACCGACCCAAACCAGTCCAAAACTGACCCAAACTGACCCAAACCGGTCCAAAACTGACGCAAACTGACCCAAACTGACCCAAAACTGACCCAAACTGACCCAAACCAGCCCAAAACCGACCCAAACTGACCCAAAGCGACCCAGAATGACCCAAACTGACCCAAACCGGCCCAAAACTGACCCAAACCGACCCAAACTGACCCATACCGACCCAAACTGACCCAAACCAACCCAAACTGACCCAAAACTGCCCCAAACCGACCCAAACTGACCCAAACTGACCCAAACCAACCCAAACTGACCCAAACTGACCCAAACCGACCCAAACTGACCCAAACTGACCCAAACTGACCCAAACTGACCCAAAGCGACCCAGAACCGACCCAAACTGACCCAAACTGACCCAAACCGACCCAAACTGACCCAAACTGACCCAAAATGACCCAAAACTGACCCAAAACCAACCCAAACTGACCCAAAACTGACGCAAACCGACCCAAACTGACCCAAACCAACCCAAACTGACCCAAAACTGACCCAAACTGACCCAAACTGACCCAAACCGACCCAGAATGACCCAAACTGACCCAAACTGACCCAAACTGACCCAAACCAACCCAAACCAACCCAAACTGACCCAAACCGGCCCAAACTGACCCAAACCGACCCAGAATGACCCAAAACAGCCCTAAATCGTTCAAACCACCCCAAACCACCCCAAAACCAGCCTCAAAGGAGCCCCAAAAAGAGCCCCAAAACCGCCCCAAAACACCCCCAAAACCACCCCCAAAACACCCCCAAAACACCCCAAACCATCCCCAAAACCACCCCAAAACAGCCCTAAATTGTTCAAACCACCCCAAAACCCCCCAAAACCCCCCCAAACCCCCCCCAAAACAGCCCTAAATTGTTCAAACCACCCCAAAACCCCCCAAAACCCCCCAAACCCCCCCAAAACAGCCCTAAATTGTTCAAACCACCCCAAAACCCCCCAAAACCCCCCCAAACCCCCCCAAAACAGCCCTAAATTGTTCAAACCACCCCAAAACCCCCCAAAACCCCCCAAAACCCCCCCAAAACAGCCCTAAATTGTTCAAACCACCCCAAAACCTCCCAAAACACCCCCAAACCCCCCAAACCACCCCCAAAACCTCCCAAAACACCCCCAAAACCCCCCAAAACCCCCCCAAAACCCCCCAAACCAGCCCCAAAACCCCCCAAACCAGCCCCAAAACCACCCCAAAACAGCCCTAAATTGTTCAAACCCCCCCAAACCCCCCCAAACCCCCCCAAACCCCCCCAAACCAGCCCCAAAACCCCCCCGAACCCCCCCCATGAGGCCGCCTCTCTATCGCCCCCTCGCGGCGCAGATCCCGCACATCAAGGTGGGCCCGGAGGAGACCCCGCGCCTGCAGTACCTGCGCTTCGCCGCCGTGAGCCTGTACCCGAGCAACGAGGACGTGAGCCTGGCGCTGGGCCACATCCTGCGGCGCTTCCCGACCCGCTCCGCATCCCTCATCTGCGCCAAGGCGGAGTGTAGGGAATGGGGATGGGGATGGGAGGGGATGGGGATGGGGATGGGATGGGGATGGGGATGGGATGGGGATGGGGATGGGATGGGGATGGGGATGGGATGGGGATGGGGATGGGGATGGGGATGGGGATGGGAGGGGATGGGGATGGGGATGGGATGGGGATGGGATGGGGATGGGGATGGGATGGGGATGGGGATGGGGATGGGGATGGGGATGGGGATGGGATGGGATGGGATGGGGATGGGGATGGGATGGGGATGGGGATGGGGATGGGGATGGGGATGGGATGGGATGGGGATGGGATGGGGATGGGGATGGGATGGGATGGGGATGGGATGGGATGGGGATGGGGATGGGATGGGGATGGGATGGGGATGGGGATGGGATGGGGATGGGATGGGATGGGATGGGGATGGGGATGGGGATGGGGATGGGATGGGGATGGGGATGGGATGGGATGGGGATGGGGATGGGGATGGGGATGGGATGGGGATGGGATGGGATGGGGATGGGGATGGGATGGGATGGGGATGGGATGGGGATGGGGATGGGGATGGGATGGGGATGGGATGGGGATGGGATGGGATGGGGATGGGATGGGGATGGGGATGGGGATGGGATGGGGATGGGGATGGGGATGGGATGGGGATGGGGATGGGATGGGATGGGGATGGGGATGGGATGGGATGGGGATGGGATGGGGATGGGGATGGGATGGGGATGGGATGGGGATGGGGATGGGATGGGGATGGGATGGGGATGGGGATGGGATGGGGATGGGATGGGATGGGGATGGGGATGGGGATGGGGATGGGATGGGGATGGGATGGGGATGGGATGGGGATGGGGATGGGATGGGGATGGGGATGGGGATGGGGATGGGGATGGGGATGGGATGGGGATGGGGATGGGGATGGGGATGGGATGGGGATGGGATGGGATGGGGATGGGGATGGGGATGGGGATGGGATGGGATGGGGATGGGGATGGGATGGGATGGGGATGGGATGGGGATGGGATGGGGATGGGGATGGGATGGGGATGGGGATGGGGATGGGATGGGGATGGGGATGGGGATGGGATGGGGATGGGGATGGGATGGGGATGGGATGGGGATGGGGATGGGGATGGGGATGGGGATGGGGATGGGGATGGGGATGGGATGGGGATGGGATGGGATGGGGATGGGGATGGGATGGGATGGGGATGGGATGGGGATGGGGATGGGATGGGGATGGGATGGGGATGGGGATGGGGATGGGATGGGGATGGGATGGGATGGGGATGGGGATGGGATGGGATGGGGATGGGATGGGGATGGGGATGGGATGGGGATGGGATGGGGATGGGGATGGGATGGGGATGGGATGGGGATGGGGATGGGATGGGGATGGGATGGGGATGGGATGGGGATGGGATGGGGATGGGATGGGGATGGGATGGGGATTAGGATGGCATGGGGATGGAGTAGGGATGGGGTGGAGATGGGCTATGGGGGCTATAGGGGCTGTATGTGGGGATATATGGGTCCCACGGCTGTATATGGCTCACACTGCCTATCTATGGGCCCCATTGCCTATCTATGGGCCCCATGGCTGTCTATGGGCCCCATGGCTGTCTATGGGCCCCATTGCCTATCTATGGGCCCCATGGCTGTCTATGGGCCCCATGGCTGTCTATGGGCCCCATGGCTGTCTATGGGCCCCATTGCCTATCTATGGGCCCCATGGCTGTCTATGGGCCCCATGGCTGTCTATGGGCCCCATTGCCTATCTATGGGTCCCATGGCTGTCTATGGGTCCCATGGCTGTCTATGGGCCCCATTGCCTATCTATGGGCCCCATGGCTGTCTATGGGCCCCATGGCTGTCTATGGGCCCTATGGCTGTCTATGGGCCCCATTGCCTATCTATGGGCCCCATGGCTGTCTATGGGTCCCATGGCTGTCTATGGGCCCCATTGCCTATCTATGGCCCCCATGGCTGTCTATGGGCCCCATGGCTGTCTATGGGCCCCATGGCTGTCTATGGGCCCTATGGCTGTCTATGGGCCCCATTGCCTATCTATGGGCCCCATGGCTGTCTATGGGTCCCATGGCTGTCTATGGGCCCCATTGCCTATCTATGGCCCCCATGGCTGTCTATGGGCCCCATGGCTGTCTATGGGCCCCATGGCTGTCTATGGGTCCCATGGCTGTCTATGGGCCCCATGGCTGTCTATGGGCCCCATTGCCTATCTATGGGCCCCATGGCTGTCTATGGGTCCCATGGCTGTCTATGGGCCCCATGGCTGTCTATGGGCCCCATTGCCTATCTATGGGCCCCATGGCTGTCTATGGGCCCTATGGCTGTCTATGGGCCCCATGGCTGTCTATGGGCCCCATTGCCTGTCTATGGGTCCCATGGCTGTCTATGGGCCCCATTGCCTATCTATGGGTCCCACGGCTGTCTATGGGTCCCATGGCTGTCTATGGGCCCCATTGCCTATCTATGGGCCCCATGGCTGTCTATGGGCCCCATTGCCTATCTATGGGCCCCATGGCTGTCTATGGGCCCCATTGCCTATCTATGGGCCCCATGGCTGTCTATGGGCCCCATGGCTGTCTATGGGCCCTATGGCTGTCTATGGGCCCCATTGCCTATCTATGGGTCCCATGGCTGTCTATGGGCAACATGGCTGTCTATGGGCCCCATTGCCTGTCTATGGGTCCCATGGCTGTCTATGGGCCCCATTGCCTATCTATGGGCCCCATGGCTGTCTATGGGCCCCATGGCTGTCTATGGGCCCCACGGCTGTCTATGGGCCCCATGGCTGTCTATGGGCCCCATTGCCTATCTATGGGCCCCATTGCCTGTCTATGGGTCCCATGGCTGTCTATGGGCCCCATTGCCTATCTATGGGTCCCATGGCTGTCTATGGGCCCCATGGCTGTCTATGGGCCCCATGGCTGTCTATGGGCCCCACGGCTGTCTATGGGCCCCATTGCCTATCTATGGGCCCCATTGCCTGTCTATGGGTCCCATGGCTGTCTATGGGCCCCATTGCCTATCTATGGGTCCCATGGCTGTCTATGGGCCCCATTGCCTGTCTATGGGTCCCATGGCTGTCTATGGGCCCCATTGCCTGTCTATGGGCCCCATGGCTGTCTATGGGCCCCATTGCCTATCCCTGGGTGCAGGCCTGCTGCGGCTGGAGGAGCTGCTCCGGCACTTCCTGATCTCCCGGGATGCTCTCTCCGTGCGGATGCTGGACGAGGCCGGGCAGGATCCGACGCCGCTGCTCAAGGAGATCCGGGACGACAAGATCGGGACCATCATCATCGACGCCAACGCCTCCGTGGCGCACGTCGTGCTCAGCAAGGTGGCACCGCGGCGTGGCAAGGGGGGCATGGGGCTGTGGGGCGGGTGGGGGCTATGGGGCGGATGGGGGCTATGGGGATGGGGACCAATGGGATGGGGACCATTGGGATGGGGACCATTGGGATGGGGACCATTGGGATGGAGACCAATGGGATGGGGACCAATGGGATGAGGACCAATAGGATGGGGACCAATGGGATGGGGACCAATGGGATGAGGAACATTGGGATGAGGACCAATGGGATGGGGACCATTGGGATGAGGACCAATGGGATGGGGACCAATGGGATGGGGACCAATGGGACGGGGATCATTAGGATGAGGACCAATGGGATGAGGACCATTGGGATGGGGACCATTGGGATGAGGACCAATGGGATGAGGACCATTGGGATGAGGACCAATGGGATGGGGACCAATGGGATGGGGACCAATGGGATGGGGACCATTGGGATGAGGACCATTGGGATGAGGACCAATGGGATGAGGACCATTGGGATGGGGACCAATGGGATGGGGACCATTGGGATGAGGACCAATGGGATGAGGACCATTGGGATGGGGACCATTGGGATGAGGACCATTGGGATGAGGACCAATGGGATGGGGACCATTGGGATGAGAACCATTGGGATGGGGACCAATGGGATGGGGACCAATGGGATGGGGACCAATGGGATGGGAACCAATGGGATGAGGACCATTGGGATGAGGACCAATGGGATGAGGAATATTGGGATGGGGACCATTGGGATGGGGACCAATGGGACAGGGACCAATGGGATGAGGAACATTGGGATGAGGACCAATGGGATGGGGACCAATGGGATAGGGACCAATGGGATGAGGACCAATGGGATGGGGACCAATGGGATGGGGACCAATGGGATGGGGACCATTGGGATGGGGACCATTCGGATGGGGACCAATGGGATGGGGACCAATGGGATGGGGACCAATGGGATGGGGACCAATGGGATGAGGAATATTGGGATGGGGACCAATGGGATGGGGACCAATGGGATGAGGAATATTGGGATGGGGACCAATGGGATGGGGACCAAGGGGATGAGGAACATTGGGATGGGGACCACAGTGCTGGGGCCTATGGGGAGGACCTGACGCCATGGGGCAGAACCCCTATGGGTCAGCCCCACCTTTTCCCCCCTTGCAGGCCTCGGAGCTGGGCATGACCTCCACCTTCTACAAGTACATCTTGACCACCATGGTGAGCACCTCGCCCCATAGATCCCCATAGGAAAACCCTATAACGACCCTATAGAACCCCATAGAACCCCCTAGACGCCCCATAGAAACCCCACAGAACCCCATAGGAACCCCATAGAAACCCCCTAGACCCCATAGACGCCCCATAGAAACCCCCTAGAAACCCCATAGGAACCCCCTAGAACCGCCTAGAACCCCATGGAACCTCATAGACGCTCCATAGAACCCCATAGGAACCCCCTAGAACCCCATAGACACCCCATAGGAACCCCATAGAATTCCATACAACCCCATAAAAACCCCCTAGGACCCCATAGGAACTCCATAGATGCCCCATAGAAACCCACTAGGACCCCATAGGAACCCCATAGACGCCCCATAGAAACCCCCTAGAAGCCCATAGGAACCCCATCGACGCCCCATAGAAACCCCCTAGAACCCCATAGGAACCCCATAGACACCCCATAGAAACCCCCTAGAACCCCATAGGAACCCCATAGACACCCCATAGAAACCCCCTAGAACCCCATAGGAACCCCATAGATGCCCCATAGAACCCCCCTAGAACCCCATAGGAACCCCATAGACACCCCATAGAAACCCCCTAGAACCCCATAGAAACCCCCAAGAACCCCATAGGAACCCCCTAGAACCCCATAGAAACCCCCTAGAACCCCATAGGAACCCCATAGACGCCCCATAGAAACCCCCTAGAACCCCATAGGAACCCCATAGACGCCCCATAGAAACCCCCTAGAACCCCATAGGAACCCCATAGACGCCCCATAGAAACCCCCTAGAACCCCATAGGAACCCCATAGACACCCCATAGAAACCCCCTAGAACCCCATAGGAACCCCATAGAACCCCATAGAACCCCCCTAGAACCCCATAGGAACCCCATAGACACCTCATAGAAACCCCCTAGAACCCCATAGAAACCCCCAAGAACCCCATAGGAACCCCATAGACGCTCCATAGAAACCCCCAAGAACCCCATAGGAACCCCATAGAACCCCATAGAAACCCCCTAGAACCCCATAGGAACCCCATAGACACCCCATAGAAACACCCTAGAACCCCAAAGGAACCCCATAGACACCCCATAGAAACCCCCTAGAACCCCATAGGAACCCCATAGACGCCCCATAGAAACCCCCTAGAACCCCATAGGAACCTCATAGCAAACCCATAGAACCCCATAGAACCCCATAGAAACCCCCTAGAACCCCAAAGGAACCCCATAGACACCCCATAGAAACCCCCTAGAACCCCATAGGAACCCCATAGACCCCCCATAGAAACCCCCTAGAACCCCATAGGAACCCCATAGACGCCCCATAGAAACCCCCTAGAACCCCATAGGAACCCCATCGACGCCCCATAGAAACCCCCTAGAACTCCATAGGAACCCCATAGACACCCCATAGAAACCCCCTAGAACCCCATAGGAACCCCATAGATGCCCCATAGAACCCCCCTAGAACCCCATAGGAACCCCATAGACACCCCATAGAAACCCCCTAGAACCCCATAGAAACCCCCAAGAACCCCATAGGAACCTCATAGAACCCCATAGAAACCCCCTAGAACCCCATAGGAACCCCATAGACACCCCATAGAAACACCCTAGAACCCCAAAGGAACCCCATAGACACCCCATAGAAACCCCCTAGAACCCCATAGGAACCCCATAGACACCCCATAGAAACCCCCTAGAACCCCATAGGAACCTCATAGCAAACCCATAGAACCCCATAGAACCCCATAGAAACACCCTAGAACCCCAAAGGAACCCCATAGACACCCCATAGAAACCCCCAAGAACCCCATAGGAACCCCATCGACGCCCCATAGAAACCCCCTAGAACCCCATAGGAACCCCATAGACGCCCCATAGAAACCCCCTAGAACCCCATAGGAACCCCATAGACGCCCCATAGAAACCCCCTAGAACCCCATAGGAACCCCATAGACGCCCCATAGAAACCCCCAAGAACCCCATAGGAACCCCATAGACCCCCCATAGAAACCCCCTAGAACCCCATAGGAACCCCATAGACGCCCCATAGAAACCCCCTAGAACCCCATAGGAACCCCATAGACGCCCCATAGAAACCCCCTAGAACCCCATAGGAACCCCATAGACGCCCCATAGAAACCCCCTAGAACTCCATAGGAACCCCATAGAAACCCCCTAGAACTCCATAGGAACCCCATAGACGCCCCATAGAACCCCCCTAGAACCCCATAGGAACCCCATAGACACCCCATAGAAACCCCCTAGAACCCCATAGAAACCCCCAAGAACCCCATAGGAACCCCATCGACGCCCCATAGAAACCCCCTAGAACCCCCCTAGGAACCCCCTAGACGCCCCCCTAGGGACCCCAGCGGCGTCCCACGGTGCGCCCCATGGCCGTGCCCCCCAGGACTTCCCTCTGCTGCGGCTGGGGGCGGCGGCGCCGCGCACGGTGCTGGGGTTCTCCATGTTCAACACGAGCCACCCGTTCTACGCCGAGTTCGAGCGCAGCCTCAACATGTCCTGGCGCGAGAGCTGCGAGCGCAGCCCCTACCCGGGGCCCGCGGTGAGCCCGGGGGGCAATGGGGGGAGATGGGGGGCACAGAAGGCGACGGGGGGGGGGGAGAACGGGGGGGGGGTAGGAGCCAATGGGGGACAGCAAGGGCCAATGGGGACGTAGAACCCAATGGGAGACCCAAGACCCAATGGGGGACCCAAGACCCAGTGGGGCCCTAGAACCCAATGGAGCCCTAGAGCCCAATGGGGCCCATAGAACCCAAAGGGGGACCCAATGGGAGACACCAAGACCCAATGGGGGACCCAGGACCCAATGGGGACACCAAGACCCAATGGGGACACCAAGACCAAATGGGGGCCCCAAGACCCAATGGGGGACCCAAGACCCAATGGAGACACCAAGACCCAATGGGGCCCATAGAACCCAATGGGGACCAGCAAGAGCCAATATGGGACCCAAGACCCAATGGGGGACCCAAGACCCAATGGGGGACACCAAGACCCAATGGGGGACCCAAGACCCAATGGGAGACACCAAGACCCAATGGGGGACACCAAGACCCAATGGGGGACCCAAGACCCAATGGGGGACCCAAGACCCAATGGAGACAGCAATACCCAATGGGGCCCATAGAACCCAATGGGGACCAGCAAGACCCAGTGGGGGACCCAAGACCCAATGGGGGACCCAAGACCCAATGGGGGACACCAAGACCCAATGGGGGACCCAAGACCCAATGGGAGACACCAAGACCCAATGGGGGACACCAAGACCCAATGGGGGACCCAAGACCCAATATGGGACCCAAGACCCAATGGAGACAGCAATACCCAATGGGGCCCATAGAACCCAATGGGGACCAGCAAGACCCAGTGGGGGACCCAAGACCCAATGGAGGACACCAAGACCCAATGGGGGACCCAAGACCCAATGGGGGGCACCAAGACCCAATGGGGGACCCAAGACCCAATGGAGACACCAAGACCCAATGGGGCCCATAGAACCCAATGGGGACCAGCAAGACCCAATATGGGACCCAAGACCCAATGGGGACACCAAGACCCAATGGGGGACACCAAGACCCAATGGGAAACACCAAGACCCAATGGGCGACCCAAGACCCAATGGGGACACCAAGACCCAATGGGGGACACCAAGACCCAATGGGGACACCAAGACCCAATGGGGGACCCAAGACCCAATGGGGGGCACCAAGACCCAATGGGGGACACCAAGACCCAGTGGGGCCCTAGACCCCCCTGGGGCCCATAGACCCCCCTGTGGACCCCAGCCCCACCGTGGGTCCCGTCTCCCCCCCAGCTCTCGGCCGCGCTGCTCTTCGATGCCGTGCACGTGGTGGTCGGTGCCGTGCGGGCGCTCAACCGGAGCCAGGAGGTCGGCGGCCGAGCCCTGGCCTGCGCCGCGCCCGGCATCTGGGCACCGGGCACCAGCCTCATGAACTACCTGCGGATGGTGAGGGTGCCTATGGGGCTCAATGGTGCCTATGGGGCTCAATGGTGCCTATGGGGCTCAATGGGTGCCTATGGGGCCCAATGGTGCCTATGGGGCTCAATGGTGCCTATGGGGCTCAATGGTGCCTATGGGGCCCAATGGTGCCTATGGGGCTCAATGGGTGCCTATGGGGTTCAATGGTGCCTATGGGGCTCAATGGGTGCCTATGGGGTTCAATGGTGCCTATGGGGCTCAATGGTGCCCATTGGGCTCAATGGGTGCCTATGGGGCTCAATGGTGCCTATGGGGCTCAATGGTTGCATATGGGGCTCAATGGTGCCTATGGGGCTCAATGGGTGCCTATGGGGTTCAATGGTGCCTATGGGGCTCAATGGGTGCCTATGGGGTTCAATGGTGCCTATGGGGCTCAATGGGTGCCTATGGGGCCCAATGGTGCCTATGGGGCTCAATGGTGCCTATGGGGCTCAATGGTGCCTATGGGGCCCAATGGTGCCTATGTGGCTCAATGGGTGCCTATGGGGCTCAACTGGTGTTTATGGGGCTCAATGGTGCCTATGGGGCTCAATGGTTGCCTATGGGGCTCAATGGGTGCCTATGGGGCTCAACTGGTGTTTATGGGGCTCAATGGGTGCCAATGGGGCTCAGTGGTGCTTATGGGGCTCAGTGGTGCCTATGGGGCTGAACTGGTTTCTATGGGGCTGAACTGATGGTTATGGGGCTCAGTTAGTGCTTATGGGGCTCCAGTGATGCTTATGGGGCTCAGTTGGTCCATGTGGGGCCCCAAAACCAACTCCGGGCCCCCCCAAAAGCCCCCCTTGGAGACAACCCCCCCCCCCCAAGCCTGTCCCCACACGTGTGGGGCACCCCACGGCCTCTGTCCCCCCCTAAAGGTAGAGTACGATGGCTTGACCGGCCGCGTCGAGTTCAACAGCAAGGGGCAGAGGACCAACTACAGCCTCCACGTGCTGGAGAAGGGGCGCCACGGGCACCGCGAGGTGAGACCTGCCCCACAGCCGCCCCACGGCCGCCCCACGGCTGCCCCATGGCTGCCCCCCGTGGTTTTCCCTCCCCCCCCCCCCCCCCCAGGTGGGTGTGTGGTACTCCAATAGGACCTTGGCTATGAACGCCACCACCTTGGCCATCAATGCCTCCGATAGCTTGGCCAACAAGACCCTCATCATCACCACCATCCTGGTGAGTGGGGCTGGGGCAGCCCCGTCGGGCGCCGTTGGCGTCTATGGGGCTGCTCCTGCTCCCCGGTGGGGCGCTGGGGGGCGGGCGTGGGGGTCTTTGGGTGGGGGGGGTCTCCATGGGGTTGTTCTTTGGGGTCGCCATTGGGGGTCTCCATTGGGGTCGCCATTGGGGGTCTCCATTGGGGTCTCATTGGGGTCTCCATTGGGGTTTCATTGGGGTCTCCATTGGGGTCTCCACTGGGGTCTCATTGGGGTCTCCATTGGGGTCTCCATTGGGGTCGCCATTGGGGTCTCATTGGGGTCTCATTGGGGTCTCCATTGGGGTCTCATTGGGGTCTCCATTGGGGTCTCCATTGGGGTCTCATTGGGGTCTCCATTGGGGTCTCATTGGGGTCTCCATTGGGGTCTCCATTGGGGTCGCCATTGGGGTCTCATTGGAGTCTCCATTGGGTTCATCCTTGGGGTCACCACTGGGGTCTCATTGAGGTCTCCATTGGGTTCATCCTTGGGGTCTCTGTGGGGTTGTTCATTGGGGTCTCGATTGGGGTCTCCATTGGGTTCATCCTTGGGGTCATCCTTGGGGTCTCCATTGGGTTCTCCATTGGGGTCCACTTGGGTTCTCCATTGGGTTCCTCTTGGGCTCTCCATTGGGTTCCTCTTGGGCTCTCCATTGGGCTCCTCTTGGGCTCTCCATTGGGCTCCTCTTGGGTTCTCCATTGGGTTCCTCTTGGGCTCTCCATTGGGTTCCTCTTGGGCTCTCCATTGGGTTCCTCTTGGGCTCTCCATTGGGTTCCTCTTGGGCTCTCCATTGGGTTCTCCATTGGGTTCCTCTTGGTTTCTCCATTGTGTTCCTCTTGGGCTCTCCATTGGGCTCCTCTTGGGCTCTCCATTGGGCTCCTCTTGGGTTCTCCATTGGGTTCCTCTTGGGTTCTCCATTGGGTTCCTCTTGGGCTCTCCATTGGGTTCCTCTTGGGCTCTCCATTGGGTTCCTCTTGGGCTCTCCATTGGGTTCTCCATTGGGTTCCTCTTGGGTTCTCCATTGGGTTCCTCTTGGGCTCTCCATTGGGTTCTCCATTGGGTTCCTCTTGGGCTCTCCATTGGGTTCCTCTTGGGCTCTCCATTGGGCTCCTCTTGGGTTCTCCATTGGGCTCCTCTTGGGTTCTCCATTGGGTTCCTCTTGGGCTCTCCATTGGGCTCCCCTTGGGCTCTCCATTGGGTTCCTCTTGGGCTCTCCATTGGGTTCCTCTTGGGCTCTCCATTGGGTTCCTCTTGGGTTCTCCATTGGGTTCCTCTTGGGCTCTCCATTGGGTTCCTCTTGGGCTCTCCATTGGGTTCCTCTTGGGCTCTCCATTGGGCTCCCCTTGGGCTCTCCATTGGGCTCATCCTTGGGCTCTCCATTGGGTTCCTCTTGGGCTCTCCATTGGGTTCCTCTTGAGCTCTCCATTGGGTTCCTCTTGGGCTCTCCATTGGGTTCCTCTTGGGCTCTCCATTGGGTTCCTCTTGGGTTCTCCATTGGGTTCCTCTTGGGCTCTCCATTGGGCTCCCCTTGGGCTCTCCATTGGGTTCCTCTTGGGCTCTCCATTGTGTTCCTCTTGGGTTCTCCATTGTGTTCCTCTTGGGCTCTCCATTGGGTTCCTCTTGGGCTCTCCATTGGGCTCCCCTTGGGTTCTCCATTGGGTTCCTCTTGGGCTCTCCATTGGGTTCCTCTTGGGCTCTCCATTGTGTTCCTCTTGGGCTCTCCATTGGGTTCCTCTTGGGCTCTCCATTGGGTTCCTCTTGGGTTCTCCATTGTGTTCCTCTTGGGCTCTCCATTGGGTTCTCCATTGGGTTCCTCTTGGGTTCTCCATTGGGTTCCTCTTGGGCTCTCCATTGGGTTCCTCTTGGGCTCTCCATTGGGTTCCTCTTGGGCTCTCCATTGGGTTCCTCTTGGGCTCTCCATTGGGTTCCTCTTGGGCTCTCCATTGGGCTCCTCTTGGGCTCTCCATTGGGTTCCTCTTGAGCTCTCCATTGGGTTCCTCTTGGGTTCTCCATTGGGTTCCTCTTGAGCTCTCCATTGGGTTCTCCATTGGGTTCCTCTTGGGTTCTCCATTGGGTTCCTCTTGGGTTCTCCATTGGGTTCCTCTTGAGCTCCCCATTGCGATCCCCTTTCTGCTCTCCATCGCCTCCCTCTTCCCCCCCCCCCCCCCCCCCCCCCATCGCTCCAACCTCTCCATCCTCCCTATCCCTTGGCCATGACCCCCCCATCCCACCCCATAGGAGAACCCCTACGTGATGCGGGTGGGGGGCGCGGGCGGCCCCGAGCGCTACGAGGGCTTCTGCGTGGACATGCTGCAGGAGCTGGCCGGGCTCCTCAAGTTCCGCTTCCACATCAAGCTGGTGGAGGACGGGCTCTATGGGGCGCCCGAGCCCAACGGCTCCTGGACCGGCATGGTGGGAGAGCTCATCAATAGGGTATGGGGGGCGATGGGGGTCTGCAGACGGGTTGGAGGGCATCTTACTGGGGGTTTGAGGGCGTCTCATGGCGGTTTGGGGCATCTAGTATGGGGTTGGGGGCATCTAGTATGGGGTTGGGGGCATCTAGTATGGGGTTGGGGTGCCTAATAGGGGTTTTGAGGTATCTAATGGGGGTTTGAGGGCATCTTATGGGGGTTTGAGGGCACCTGAAGGGGTTTTGAGGGCATCTTAAGGGGGGTTGAGGGCATCTTATGGGGATTGAGGGCATCTTAGGAGGGTTTGAGGGCATCTTAGGAGGGTTTGAGGGCATCTTATGGGGGTTTGAGGGCATCTTATGGGGGTTTGAGGGCATCTTAGGGGGGGTTGAAGGCATCTTAGGGGGGTTTGAAGGCATCTTAGGAGGGTTTGAGGGCATCTTAGGGGTGTTTGAAGGCACCTTAAGGGGGTTTGAGGGCATCTTAGGGGGGGTTGAGGGCGTCTTATGGGGGGGCTTGGAGGGGTCATGGGGCATCTAATAGGGGGTTTGGAGGCATCTGATGGGGTTTTGGAGCATCTAAGGTGGGTATGGGGGCATCGAATGGGGTTTTCAGGTGTCTTATGGGGGTTGGATCATTTCATAGGGGTTTTGGGGTGTCTTTGGGCATCCCCTTTCATGCCCCCCATTGTGTCCCCCCCCCCCAGAAAGCCGACTTGGCCGTGGCCGCCTTCACCATCACAGCCGAGCGGGAGAAGGTCATCGACTTCTCCAAGCCCTTCATGACGCTGGGGATCAGCATCCTCTACCGGGTGCACATGGTACGGCCCGGCCATAGGAGGACACGGGAGGGGGGACGGGTCCATAGGAGGAAATGGGGGGGGGGGGGGGGGGTGTGAGGGGCACCGAGCCGCATTGGGTACCACCATGGGGGTCTCAACCCGTGTCCCCGCAGGGCCGCAAGCCGGGGTATTTCTCCTTCCTAGACCCCTTCTCGCCGGCCGTGTGGTTCTTCATGCTCCTCGCCTACCTGGCCGTGAGCTGCGTCCTCTTCTTGGCCGCCAGGTGATGCGCCCCCCCCCCCCCCCCCCCCCCCCCCCGAGAGGTGGCATCCCATAATAGCACCCCCATAGGGAGCAGCCCGCAATGAACCACAATAGGGACATCCCATAATAGCACGCCCATAGGAGTTCCCAATGGGGAACCTCCCTTGTGATGCCTCCTCCTCCTTCCCATGTCCCATCCCCACCTCCACGTCCACCTCCACCACCTCCACCTCCACCTCCACCTCCACCACCTCCACCTCCACCTCCACCTCCACCACCTCCACCTCCACCTCCACCTCCACCACCTCCACCTCCACCTCAACCTCCACCACCTCCACCTCCACCACCTCCACCTCCACCTCCACCACCTCCACCTCCACCACCTCCACCTCCACCACCTCCACCTCCACCTCCACCACCTCCACCTCCACCTCCACCACCTCCACCTCCACCACCTCCACCTCCACCACCTCCACCTCCACCTCCACCACCTCCACCTCCACCTCCACCTCCACCTCCACCTCCACCACCTCCACCTCCACCTCCACCACCTCCACCTCCACCTCCACCACCTCCACCTCCACCTCCCACCTCCACCTCCACCTCCACCACCTCCACCTCCACCTCCACCACCTCCACCTCCACCACCTCCACCTCCACCTCCACCTCCACCTCCACCACCACCACCCACCTCCACCTCCACCTCCACCACCACCACCTCCACCTCCACCTCCACCTCCACCTCCACCACCTCCACCTCCTCCACCTCCACCACCTCCACCTCCACCGCAGGCTGAGCCCCTATGAGTGGTACAACCCGCACCCATGCCTGCGGCAGCGCCAGGACCTCCTGGAGAACCAATACACGTTGGGCAACAGCCTCTGGTTCCCCGTCGGTGGCTTCATGCAGCAGGGCTCCGAGATCATGCCCCGCGCCCTGTCCACCCGCTGCGTCAGCGGCGTCTGGTGAGGCCCCGCCATGGCCACCGCAAAGGGGGGGGACCCCATAAGGAGACCCCCACCGTCACCCAGCCGTGCTCTTCCTGCAGGTGGGCCTTCACCCTCATCATCATCTCGTCCTACACGGCCAACCTGGCGGCCTTCCTGACCGTGCAGCGCATGGAGGTGCCGGTCGAGTCGGCCGATGACCTGGCCGATCAGACCAACATTGAGTACGGCACCATCCACGCCGGCTCCACCATGACCTTCTTCCAGGTGGGCATCAAGGCAACGCGACCGGGGCAACGCAACCCAGCCAATACAACCCATCCCATCCCATCCCAACCCATCCAACCCATCCCAACCATCCCAACCCAACCCATCCCATCCCAACCCATCCAACCCATCCCAACCATCCCAACCCAACCCCATCCCATCCCAACCCATCCAACCCATCCCAACCCATCCCAACCCATCCCATCCCATCCCAACCCATCCAACCCATCCCAACCATCCCAACCCAACCCATCCCATCCCAACCCATCCAACCCATCCCAACCATACCACACAACCCATCCCATCCCATCCCAACACAACCCATCCAACCCCATCCCAACCCATCCCATCCCAACCCATCCAACCCATCCCAACCATCCCAACCCAACCCATCCCAACCATCCCAACCATCCCAACCCAACCATCCAACCCATCCCAACCCCATCCCATCCCACCCATCCAACCCATCCAACCATCCCAACCCAACCCATCCCAACCATCCCAACCATCCCAACCCAACCCATCCAACCCATCCCAACCCATCCCATCCCAACCCATCCAACCCATCCCAACCATCCACCAACCCATCCCAACCCATCCCAACCATCCCAACCCAACCCATCCAACCCATCCCAACCCATCCCATCCCAACCCATCCAACCCATCCCAACCATCCCAACCCAACCCATCCCAACCCATCCCAACCATCCCAACCCAACCATCCCAACCCATCCAACCCATCCCAACCATCCCAACCCAACTCATCCAACCCAACCCAACCCATCCCAACCCATCCCAACCATCCCAACCCAACCCAACCATCTCAACCCATCCCAACCATCCCAACCCAACCCATCCCAACCATCCCAACCCAACCCATCCAACCCATCCAACCCATCCCATCCCAACCCATCCAACCCAACCCATCCAACCCATCCCAACCCAACCCATCCAACCCATCCCAACCATCCCAACCCAAC